>NW_017671398.1:0-16917 GCF_001879085.1 Nicotiana attenuata
TCTCAATCATGACTAAAATCCCTCTGGAGTTGCGTCTATGGTGGAACGATCTGGGTAAAGAAGGACAGGACGAGGTCAAAAAGTATTTAAAAGGGCTTACTGGTTTGCTAGAGATTGTGCCTCGGGGAGACATCATCAGAGCATTGGTCACATGTTGGGACCCGGCACATAACGTCTTCCGTTTCTCGGACTTTGAGCTAACCCGGACACTAGAGGAAATAGCCGGCTACATCGGGAAAGATGAGGTTCCTTTAAGGCACAAGTACTTAGTTGCCCCAAGAACTGTAGCTGTACACAGATTCTTAGACTCACTAAAGATAAGCAGGACGGTCCACAACGCAGATTTGGCGAACGGCTTTTGTACTCCATACTCACAGATTCTTAGACTCACTAAAGATAAGCAGGACGGTCCACAACGCAGATTTGGCGAACGGCTTTTGTACTCCATACTTCATATATCACAGATATGGCCACATAGGTGGTTTCAACAACCCGGAAAACAAGATATGTAGCAAAGGAAACCGCCAAAAATGGGAAGAACACAGACGTTTTGCTTTTATGGTGGTTTTTCTGGGGCTTGTGGTATTTCCAAGGAAAGACGGAAACATTGACATAAAAATAGCCGGGGTCGTCAGCACTCCACTCACTCAAGCCAAAAGCACTCTTGCGCCCATGATATTAGCCGAAATCTTCCGCGCTCTTACAGCCTGCAAAGCTGGGGGAGACTTCTTCGAGGGGTGCAATCTATTATTGCAAATGTGGATGACCGAACACTTGTGCCGTCGTCCTCAGTTCCTGAGTTATGGGTCTATAAAGAAAACATGTATACTGGAGTTTTACACAAGGATTAAGTGGATCAGCTTGCCCGAGGGATTCATAGGCTGGACATCATACTTTCGGTCCCTCACTGCTAGTCAAATAGAGTGGACGTTTGGATGGTTGCCTGTTGATGAAATCATATATATGCCAGCAACGGGGCCGCACTTCCTTTTGATGGGTCTTAAGAGCATCCAGCCTTATGCCCTGTATCGGGTTTTAAGGCAACTCGGGAGGTGCCAAATAGTGCCAAAAGACGGTGATCTTAGTGCTCTAGTAGTAGAGATTAGCCCTGACGGACAGTTTCCTGAAGCAAGAGTCCGCCAGATCTAGAACGAATATCAATACTTAAAAGCGGATACTTGCGTGCAGGATCGGGCCAAAGGCGAAGTGTCGCCAGGATACCTTGCTTGGTATAGGAGAGAATATGATCATGAGAGGACAGCTAAAAGACCTCACATCCAGGATTTTGCTGAATCATCGCAAGAACAGTGGGCTTGGTTAGCTAAAGAAAATGAATACAGGGCCCGCATAGGAGCACTGGAAAAATAGGTCCAAGACCTCCAGTTTGAAAACAACGTGCAAGCCGCGGCTGATGAAGGTGAGAAAAAGAAATTGGCCAAAGAAAATGAAGCCTTACGAGCCCAAATCCGAAAGATGAAGCTAGCGGCCGAAAATCTCGTCAGGAGTGCCAAAGATGCGAAGCTTATAGAAAATCTAAGGCAAAAAGTGAATGACTACAGTTTTGACCTCAACAAAGCGGAAAGGGAATTAGCTAGGGTTCGAAAACAATTGGCTAAAAACGCGGAAGAACGGGCCCGCATGGTTAAGCAGTTGAAAGAAGAATACGATGATGAGGTCACGGGATTGAAGGAAAAGGTCATTGCCACAGAGAACAGAATGATCAAACAGGCAAAAGAATTCAAAGTTGAGAGAGAGCACTGCTACACGGCATTGGCACAATTAGAAATGGACATGCAACAACTCCAGGAACAAAACCAGGTAGCTGAGCAAACTTTGGAGGCTAGGCCCCAACAGATAGGGCGGTTGCTTCAAGAAAAGGGCAGAATCAGAGAGAGAATCTTAACCGTTGCTCACTCCATTACTAGGAAATGCCAAGTGTGCGAGAACATGACTCATACCACCTTCTTTGCATCAGTGATGAATTTGTGAAGCAGATTATGAGTGACCTTGACAAACTTCAAGGGGAACTTGCATATAGGCCTGCGGCGAGACCGAACGATGTCCCGCGAGCACCAGGAGCTTTAATGCATTCATGATTGTCCTTTGAGTTTGTATTTCCTTTGCTACTAGAGTTTGTCATTTGAGACTGTATCTCCTTTTCTACTAGAGTCTGTCAGTTGTCTGAGTCTGTATTTCCTTTTTGTTAAAAGTCAGTCAGTTGATTGAGTCTGTATTTTCGTTTAAAGTAGAATAGGGATGGTGGAGTCTGTAGTTCTTTTCTGCTTAGAGTCTGTTTGTTGTTTAATCTGTCAGTTTTGAGTCTTTGTAATAGACGTATTTGCTATCAATAAAGTTGAAATTCCCAAAAAAATTATTTTGCTTCTACTTTACATTTATTCTTCACGAACTACGCTCGGTCTGATTCATGAAGGGTCATGATACGTAGGCAATCTACATAGGATTCGACCGTAACCAAATAAAAATAGACAAATAGGAGAGAAAATGCAAAAAAGGGAGCGGCAAGAAACAATGGAAAAACAAAAAGGAAGTGGCACATAGAAATAAGGAAAAGCCGGGATGACGCACGCAACCAAGCAAAGGCATAATAGAAATGGTTAACTGCTTAGGTGCATTCATTCTCCAATGTGCGTTTATCTACCTGTTAATGCTCTAACCGCTAACAAAGTTGTTGTTGATGAGTTCAGGAAGGTGGTTAAGTTGACTAGCATTCTGGCAACCCATCCCTACAACACCCGCTCTAAGGATAAGTCAAACATGTCAACCAGGAATTTGATGCAAGCATCGTCGACCCGTCTAGGGAGGAGGAAGTAGTGGACGTTAATGCAATGAAGGAGGAGATGTATGAACTGAAGCAACAAATGGCCGAGATGTACCAGGCCTGGTCAAAGGGACATCCACCACCAGCCTATCCTGCTAACCCCGCCTACATCCCACCACTAGCTCAGCCTCAAGATCCTCCCACAGTGAACTCATCTCCGGCTTTCCCTACTTACCAGCAGTACTACGGAACCACCTCTCAAACACCACCACCTCCACCACCCAAACAAATCCCATGCCCTCCACCACCAACTACTCCTGTGTTTGTGGCTCCCCCACCTATCGCATTACACAGGTCTTCTAGCGAACCATGTTCCAAACCCATGATAACCAGTATTACCCACCCGAAGCCACCTTCAAACCACCAGAACCATGCCCTTACACTCCCCGTCTTGATCTCTAGGCTGAAGAAGAAAAGCCTACCAAAAACCCTGAGCAAGAGGAAATGATATGGAAGGTTAATAGCTTAGAGCAATCATTCAGAAATATGCAGGGTCTCGGAGGTCAAGTGAGTGTAGCCTACAAGGACCTGTACCTGTTTCCCGATGTCCAGTTGCCAACAAGATTCAAGTTACCCAAGTTTGACTTATATGATGGACATGGGGATCCGGTGGCCCATTTAAGGGGGTTTTGCAATAAAATGAGAGGAACTGGGGGAAGGGACGAGTTATTGATGGCTTACTTCAGTCAAAGTCTAAGTGGAGCAGCCTTGGAGTGGTACACACGACAGGATCATGCTCGATGGTACACTTGGGACGATTTGGCCCAAGCATTTGCATGTCATTTTCAGTACAATCTCGAAATTGTCCCGGACCGTCTGTCACTAACTAAAATTGAGAAGAAGCCCGGGGAAAGCTTCAGAGAATACGGTTTCCGGTGGAGAGAGCAGGCGGTAAGAGTCGATCCTCCAATGAAAGAGAGCGAGATGGTAGATTATTTCCTACAGGCTTTGGAGCCCACCTACTATGGTCACTTGGTGTCAGCAGTGGGAAAAACTTTCAACGAGGTCGTGAAAATGGGAAGTATGGTGGAAGAGGGTCTCAAGTCTAACAAGATTATGAGCTATTCGGCGATCAAAGCAACTACCCAGGCTATTCAGAGCGGCACTGGAGGGGTATTGGGAAAGAAAAAGAAAGAAGATGTTGCAGTAGTGGAATCGAGAGCTTGGTCCAGGGGTCCATCACCATATTATCACCAACCTCGCCCTCATCCCCAAACCTACTTACACACCCCATATGGCCCACCGCAACACTACTATCCACCTCCTGTCCCCCATTTCTCTGTCTACCATGCCCAAACATACCCCTATTCTCCTACCCATACGCAATGGCGTGCACCCACCCCGCAAAATACTTACCCAGCTCAAAGCACCTACCCACCCCCAAGAACCAACAGAAATCCCACTGGAACCGGTTTTCGACCTAACCCTGCATTTAAAAATGATAGGCTGCAAAAGAAGAAGACTTTCACTCCATTGGGTGAATCTTACACTTGCTTGTACCACAGATTGAGACATTTGGTCATGTTGAGTCTGATTGAATCCAAATTGCCAAACCCTCCCCCAAGGAATCTGGACCACTCTGTGAGTTGCGAGTATTGCTCAGGTGCTCCGGGACATGACACCGAAAAATGCTGGCACTTGAAAACGGCCATCCAGGAGCTCATTGACACCCGCCGAATTGAAGTGCAAGCCCCAGAAACGCCTAACATCGCCCAAAATCCATTGCCAACCCATCACGAGACCCATATGATTGAGCTAGTACAAAAGGGAGAGCATAAGAAGCCGTCACAAACTGTAATGATGATCAGGGCTAGTGAGGATAGGTCAAATGAGAAACTAATAAGGGGGAGAGTATTGATCAAGGTAGAAGAGACAGTTAGCAAATCAGTTGTGGTGGTAAAGAAGGAGCTTTTGAGCAGTGTTGCAGTAAAACAAGAACCAGCTAAACTGGTAGTGTCGGGGGCGACTGTCAAGCCCATTGTGATAGTAAAAGGGGCCCGCACAGAGCCGGTTGTCATCAAGCCAGTGACTCAGTTACCAGTAATCAGTGAAAAGGCCGTCCCATGGAATTACGGCCGAGTGACAGTGACGTATAAGGGGAAGGAAGTTAAGGAAGAAGTTTGTGAAACACATGGGCTGACTCGCTCAGGAAGATGCTTTGCTCCTGACGAGCTGAGAAAAGCTAAAATTACCAAAGATAATCCAGTACCAGTAAAGAAAGCTGTAACTGAAGAAGAGGCAGAAGAATTCTTGAAGAAGATGAAGGCACAAGATTATTCCATTGTAGAACAGTTGAGAAAGACCCCGGCACAAATCTCTTTGCTATCATTACTGATCCACTCAGATGAGCACCGCCAGGCATTGATGAAAATTTTGAATGAGGCCCATGTTCCCGATAAGATTTCTGTGAACCACTTAGAGAAAATAGCAAACAAGATTTTTGAGGTCAACAGGGTTACATTTTCTGATGATGAGCTGCCTTTGGAAGGCACTGAGCATAATAGAGCACTCTACCTCACGGTAAAATGTGAAGACTCTGTGGTCACCCGGGTGTTAGTTGATAACGGATCCAGTGCAAACATTTGCCCTCTCTCCACCCTGGAAAAATTAAAGGTGGACAGTGAGAGAATCCACAAGAATAGTATTTGCGTGCGAGGATTTGATAGAGGAGGCAAGGACACAGTTGGGGATATAGTGTTGGAACTGACAATAGGTCCGGTTGAATTCACTATGGAGTTCCAGGTGCTTGACGTGGCTGTCTCTTACAATCTCTTGTTAGGCCGACCCTGGATCCATGCAGCAAAGGCAGTGCCGTCTACCTTGCACCAGATGGTTAAATTCGAGTGGGACAGGCAAGAGATTGTGGTGCATGGGGAAGATAGTTCGTGCACTCTGGGTGATGCCATTGTGCCTTTCATAGAAGCTGAGGATGACAAAGGCCCATGGGTTTATCAAGTCTTTGATACGGTACCGGTTGAAAAGATCCCGGAAGGGAAGTGTATTCCTGTGTCAAAGGTAGCTGCTGCATCCGTCATGGTTGCATCGGAAATGCTTAAGAACGGATTTGTACCTGGAAAAGGCTTGGGTGCTTCTTTACAAGGCATCGTACAACCCGTATCCCTTCCTGCAAACCTGGATACTTTTGGTTTGGGTTTCAAGCCCACTGCTGCAGACATAAGGCGAGCTAGAAAGATGAAAAAGAAAGCATGGATCCTTCCAAAACCCATCCCCCGCCTTTCCCGTTCCTTCGTCAGGCCTGGTACTAAGAAGCGCCTAGCAACATCAATGCCCAGTGGTGTGGTTGGTCCCGACAAGGAGCTGACTGAGAGGTTTGAAAAGCTGTTTTATGAGGTGAATGTGTTGGAGGCCGGAGAAGGTCCAAGCAAGGCAGATGTTCAGTTTGTGGGGCCCCAAGCAAAGCTTAACAATTGGGAAGCAACTCCCCTTCCTACCCGGAGGGAGTCTTGGTAGTTAGTTTTGATTTCCTTTCTGTTTAATCTGGATTATTTCCAAGGTTGTAATTCGGATGCTATGTTCCGTCCGTTTGGATGAGTTAAACCTTGTTATCTTAAACATTAATGAAATGCAATTTCCCTACTTTTCATTCCTGATAGTTTTTATTTTTGTCTTCAGCCCAGTCTTAAATGCCAATCTAACTCAGACATAATAATACAAGAAATTGAGTGTGATGACGAAATAGAATATGATGATGGGGAAGCTTTTGAGGAAATTAGTAAAGAATTAAGCCACTTTGAAGAAAAACCCAAACCTTATCTGAATGATACAGAGGCAATCAATTTAGGGGATCAGGAGAATGTGCGGGAAACGGAAATAAGTGTCCATTTGGAACCTCAGCTCAGGGAAGAGATAATTAGAGCACTTTTTGAGTATAAAGATGTTTTTGCATGGTCGTATGACGACATGCCAGGTTTAAGCACTGATTTGGTGGTCCACAAATTGCCCACTGACCCAGCATGCCCACCTGTCAAGCAGAAGCTAAGGAAATTCAAAACAGACATTAGTGTGAAAATCAAAGAAGAGGTCACCAAACAGTTTGAGGCAAAGGTCATCCGGGTCACGCGGTACCCCACTTGGTTAGCCAATGTCGTGCCTGTGCCAAAGAAGGATGGAAAGACCAGAGTGTGCGTAGATTACCGGGACCTCAATAAGGCAAGTCCGAAAGACAATTTCCCACTGCCAAACATCCATATATTGATTGACAATTGTGCCAAACATGAGATTGGTTCCTTCGTGGATTGTTATGCGGGCTATCACCAGATTTTGATGGATGAGGAGGATGCGGAAAAGACGGCATTCATCACGCCTTGGGGAACGTATTGTTATAGGGTCATGCCATTTGGGTTAAAGAACGCAGGGGCAACGTATATGAGGGCGATGACCACCATGTTCCATGACATGATACATCGGGAAATTGAGGTCTATGTAGACGACGTAATCATAAAGTCGAGGAAACAATGTGACCATGTCCAGGACTTGAGGAAATTCTTCCAGAGACTCCGCAGGTACAACCTCAAACTTAATCCAGGAAAGTGTGCGTTTGGAGTCCCATCTGGGAAGTTGTTGGGGTTTGTGGTAAGTCGGCGCGGTATTGAGTTAGACCCGTCCAAGATCAAAGCCATTCCGGAGCTACCGCCGCCAAGGAACAAGAAAGAGGTGATGAGTTTCCTTGGCAGGTCGAATTACATCAGCAGGTTCATTGCCCAGCTTACAACGACTTGCGAGCCCATCTTTAAGCTGCTAAAGAAAGATGCTGCGGTCAGATGGACGGATGAATGTCAAGCAGCATTTGACAGGATTAAGGAGTATTTGGCTAGTCCACCTGTGTTGGTCCGCCGGAGCCGGGAAGACCCTTAATCCTTTATCTGACAGTTTTGGATAATTCTTTTGGTTGTGTACTGGGGCAGCATGATATCACAGGAAAGAAAGAGCAGGCGATTTACTATCTCAGCAAGAAGTTCACATCGTATGAGGTGAAGTACACTCAACTTGAGAGGACGTGTTGTGCCTTAACCTGGGTAGCGCAGAAGTTGAAACATTACTTGTCAGCATATACCACTTATCTCATCTCTCGGTTAGACTCGTTGAAGTACAATTTTCAGAAGCCCATGCCCACAGGGAGGTTGGCGAAGTGGCAAATCTTGCTTACTGAGTTTGATATTGTCTACGTGACCCGGACTGCAATGAAAGCGCAAGCGCTGGCTGATCATTTGGCCGAGAATCCGGTTGATGATGAATATGAGCCTTTGAAAACATACTTCCTCGATGAGGAGATAATGCATGTTGAAGAATTAGAACAAGTCGAAATGGAGACTATTCTTTGATGGGGCTGCCAATGCCAAGGGCATCGGGATAGGAGCAATACTGATTTCCGAAACAGGGCAACAGTACCCCGTTACGGCTCAACTTCGTTTCTATTGCACCAATAACATGGCTGAATACGAGGCGTGTATCGTGGGTTTGAGATTGGCTATAGACATGGGTGTCCAGGAAATCTTGGTCATGGGTGACTCGGATCTTCTAGTGCACCAAATTCAGGGTGAATGGGAAACACGAGACTTGAAGCTCATACCATACCGGCAGTGTTTGCATGAACTTTGTCAACGGTATCAATCAATAGATTTTAGGCACATTTCGAGGATTCAAAATGAGGTTGCTGACGCTTTGGCTACTTTGGCGTCAATGTTACATCATCTAGATAAGGCTTATGTGGACCCGTTACAGATTCAGGTCCGAGATCAGCATGCCTATTGTAACGTGGTGGAAGAAGAACTTGATGGTGAGCCGTGGTTCCATGATATCAAAGAATACCTCCGGATGGGAGTGTATCCAGCACAAGCTACAGGGGATCAAAAGAGAGCAATTCGACGCCTGACAAGCGGCTTTTTCTTCAGTGGAGGGGTGTTGTACAAGAGAACTCCAGATCTTGGATTATTGAGATGCATGGATGCTAAACAGGCTACAGTTATCATGGCCGAGGTACATGCAGGAGTTTGTGGACCTCATATGAGTGGATATGTATTGGCAAAGAAGATTCTCCGAGCAGGTTATTATTGGCTTACTATGGAACGGGATTGCATTAGTTTCGTGCGCAAATGTCATCAATGTCAGGTGCATGGAGATTTGATTCATTCTCCACCATCTGAATTGCATACAATATCGTCACCATGGTCTTTCGTTGCTTGGGGAATGGATGTCATTGGGCCAATCGAGCCAGCGGCTTCAAATGGGCACAGGTTCATTCTGGTAGCTATTGATTACTTCACCAAGTGGGTGGAGGCGAAGACCTTCAAATCTGTAACAAAGAGGCAGTGGTCGACTTTGTGCATTCGAATATCATCTGTCGGTTTGGGATCCCGAAGGTAATCATCACGGACAATGGTGCCAATCTCAACAGTCATTTGATGGCAGAGACATGCCAGCAGTTTAAGATCACGCACCGCAATTCCACCCCATATCGTCCTAAGGCGAATGGAGCGGTCGAAGCAGCTAACAAGAACATCAAGAAAATACTTCGGAAGATGGTAGAGGGGTCCAGGCAATGGCATGAGAAGTTACCTTTCGCCCTTTTAGGCTATCGCACTACTGTCCGCACTTCAGTAGGGGTGACTCCTTATTCACTGGTGTATGGCACTGAGGCAGTAATACCCGCAGAGGTTGAAATCCCGTCCCTTCGGATTATTGCCGAGGCGAAAATTGATGATGCTGAATGGGTTAAAACCCGCTTGGAACAACTAAGTTTAATTGATGAAAAGAGATTGGCAGCAGTATGTCACGGTCAGTTGTACCAACAGAGAATGGCAAGAGCATATAACAAGAAAGTGCGTCCGCGGAAGTTTGAAATAGGGCAATTGGTGTTGAGGCGTATCTTACCTCATTGGGCTGAGGCAAAAGGAAACGTTCGCCCCCGAACTGGCAGGGGCCTACCACCAGAACCATTGCCCTTACCTCCCCGTCTTGATTCTAGGCTGAAGAAGAAAAGCCTACCAAAAACCTGAACGCAAGAGGGAAAATGATATGTCAAGTTAATAGCTAATAGAGCAATCATTCAGAAATAGTGCAGGATCTCGGAGTCAAAGAGTGTAGCCTACAAGACTTACCTGTTATCCGATGTCCAGTTGCCAACAAGATTTCAAGTTACCCCAAGTTGACTTATATGATGGACATTTGGGGATTCCGTTGGCCCATTTAAGGGACGGGTTTTGCACAATAAAAATGAGAGGAACTGTGGCGAGAGACTGAAGTATTTTGAATGGCTATCAGCAAGAGTCTAAGAATGGAGCAGCCTGAGTGTAACACACGACAGGATCATGCTCGATGGTTACACTTGGGACGAATTTTGTTGCCCAAGCATTTGCCATGTCATGTTTCAGTACAATTCGAAATTGTCCGACCGTCTGTCACTAACTAAAATTAGAAGAAAAAAGCCGGGAAAGTCAAGAATACGGTTTCGGTGCGAGAGAGCAGGGCGGTAAGAGTCGATCCTACCAATGGAAAAGGAGAGCGAGATTGACCTAGATTATTCCTAACAGGTCTTGGGCCCACCTTACTTATGGTTCACTTAGGTGTCACAGTGGGAAAACTTCAACGAGGTCTGGAAAATGGAAGTATGTGGAAGAGGGTCTCAGTCTAACAAGATTATGAGCCTTATTCGGCCGATCAAAGCAACTACCCAGGCTATTCAGAGCGGCACTGCGAGGGGTATTGGAAAGAAAAAGGAAAGGAAGATGTCGCATAACTGGAATCGATGAGCTTTGGTCCAGGTCCATCACGCGATATATCACCAACCTCGCCCTCATCCCCAAACCGTACTTACACACCCCATTATGCCCACTCGCCAACATCTACTATCCACCTCCTGGTCCCCCATTTCTCTGTCTACCATCCAAAACATACCCCTTATATCTCCTCCTACCCTACCAATGGCGTGCAACCCACCCCGCAAAATCAGCTTACCCAGCTCAACGCACCTACCCACCCCCTAGTAACCAACAGGAAAATCCCATGGGAACCTGCGTTTTTCGACCTAACCCTGCCATTTAAAACAATGAATAGGCTGCAAAAGAAAGTCAAAGAACTTTCACCCATTAGGGTGAATCTTACAACTTGCGTGACCACAGATGAGACACTCTGGTCCATGTTGAGTCTGATTGAATCCCAAATTGCCCAAACCCTCTCCCCCAAAGGCAATCTGAACCACTCTGTGAGTTGCGAGTTATTTGCTCAGGTGACTCCGGGAACATACATCCGAAAAAATGCTGCACTGTTAAAAGCGTCATCCAGGAGCTCATTGACACCGAACCGAATGAAGTCGCAAAGCCCCAGAAACGGCCTAACAATCGCCCAAAATTCCAATTGCCAACCCATTCACGAGACCCATATGATATAGCTAGTACAAAAGGAGAGCATAAGAAAGCCGTCACAAAATGTAATGATGTATCAGGGCTGAGTGAGATAGGTCAATATGAGAAACTAATAAGGGGAGAGTATTGATCAACGGTAGAAGAGACCAGTAGCAAATCAGTTGTAGGGTGTAAAGAAGGAGCTTTTGAGCAGTGATTCCAGTAAAAACAAGAACCAGCCTAAACTTGTTAGTGCGGGGGACTGTCAAGCCCATTGTGATAGTAAAAGGGGCCCGCACAGGAGCCGGGTTGTCATTCAAGCCAGCTGGACTCAGTTACCCAGTAATCAGTTGAAAAGGCCGTCCCATGGAATTAGGCCCGAAGCTGACGTGACGTATAAGGTGAAGGAAGTTAAGGAAGAAGTTTGTGATGAAACAATGGGCTGACTCGCTCCAGGAAGATTCTTTGCTCCTTGACGAGCTGAAGAAAAGCTTAAAATTACCAAAGATAAATCCATAGTCCAGTAAAAGAAAGCTGAAACTGAAAGAAGAGCGTAGAAGATACTGAAGAAGATGAAAGCACAAATTATCCATTGTAGTAAACAGTTGAGAAGAACCCCTGGCACCAAATCGGCATTTCTATCATACTGATTCACTCAGATGAAGCACCGCCAGGCATGATGAAAATTTTGAATGAAGCCCATGTTCCTGATAAAATTTCTGTGAACCACCATCTAGAGAAAATAGCAAACAATGATTTTGAAAGTCAAACGCGAGTTACATTTTCTGATGATGAGCTGCCTTTTTGGAAGCCACTGCTAGCATAATAGAAGCACTCTATCCTCACGTTAAATCATGAAGAGACTCTATGTGGTCACCCGGGTGCTGGTTGATAACGTGGTCCAGTGCAAGACATCTGCCCTCTTCTCCACCTGGAAAAATGTTAAAATGGACAGTCGAAGAGAAATCCACAAGAATAGTATTTGCGTGCGTGCGAGGATTTGATGGAGAGGAAAGGATTACAGCTTGGGATATGGTGTTGAAACACTACGATAGGTTCGATGAATTTACTCATGGAAGTTCCAGGTGCTTCGACGTCGCCGGTCTCTTACCAATCTCCTGTTTTAGGGGGGGCCGAACCCCCCTGGGGATTTTTTTTCCCATGCAGGCCCAAAAAGCAGTGCCATCTACCTGTGCACCAGATTAGTTAAATTCGAGGTGGACATGCAGAGAATGTGGTGCATGGGGAAGATTAGGTCGTGTACTCTAGGTGGATCCATCTGTGCCTTCATAGAATCTGAGCGATGACAAATGTCCATGGGTTTATTCAAGTCATTTGATATCGGTATCGGTTAAAAGAATCCGAAGGGTGAGTGTATTCCTGTGCCAAAGGTACTGTTGATCCGTTCGATGGTGCGTCGGGAAATTGCTGAAGATCAAACGGATTTGTACCGGAAAGGGCTTGTGCCTCTTTACAGGGCATTGTACAAAGCCCGGTACCCTTCCTGGGAAACCTGATACATTTTTTTAGGCTCAAGCCCATGCTGCAGACCATAAGGCAAGCTAGAGAACGATGAAAAAGGAAAATGGACCCTTCCAAAACACCTTATTCCCCGCCTTCCCTCCTTGTCAGGGACCTTGGTACTAAGAAGCCTCTAGAACAGCACAATGCCAGTGGTTGGTGATCCCGCACAAAGGAGGAATCGAAAAAGTTTTGAAAAATTGATTTTGAGAGGAGTTGAAGTGTGGAGGCCGGAGAGGGTCCAAGAAAGGCAGCTATGTTCAGTCGTGGGGCCACCAGAAAGCTTACAATGGAAGCAACTCCCCTTCCTACCCGAGGTTCTTTCAGTAGTTAGTTTGATTTCCTTTCAGTCTTAATCTGGATATATTTCCCAGGTTTGTATTGCGGATGTATGTTCCGGTCCGTTATGGATGAGTTAAACCTTTGTTATCTTAATATTAGAAATGCAATCCCTCCTTTTTTCATCGTCCTGATAAGTTTATTTTTCTTTCTTCTGTTCTTGTTACAGTCCTTTTTAACGATGCATGAAGGAGTCTCGGCGCACAAGTCTTACAATGCCAATCTAACTCCGAAATAATAATACAACAGATGTGAGTGTACTTGACGACAATAGAATATGATATGAGAAGCTTTTAAGGGAAAATCAGTAACAAGGAATTAACCATTTTTGAAGAAACCCAAAAATCTAATCTGAATGACACAGAGCAATCAATTTAGGGATCAGGAGAATTCGGGAAACGGAAAATAAGTTGTCCAATTTGGAACCTCAGCTCAGAGAAAGAAAATTAAAGCATGTTTAGTTACAACAGATGTTTTCGCATGGTCATTATGGACGAACATGCCGTGTTAAGCACTGATTTGGCCTCTTTGGTGCACAAATTGGCCCACCGACCCGGCATCCCTCTGCAAGTATAGGATGCCCGTAGAAGACTAGGAAATTTAAAACAGACATTTACGTGTGAAAATCAAAGAAGAGGTCACAAGCAAGTTTGAGGCAAAGGTCATCCGGTCACACCGTGTATCCCAACCTGGTTAGCTATGTTGGTGTTCTGTGCCAAAGAAAGATGGAAAGGACCCAGAGTGTGTGCGGTCAATTACGTGACCTCAACAAGCGAGTCCAAAAAAGACAACTTCTCCCACTTGCCAAAACATCCATATATTGACTGACAATTGTGCCAAACATGGAATGTGGTTCCTTCGTGTTGTTATGTGCGGGCTTCACCAGATTTTGATGGATGAGGAGGCATGCGCGAAAGGACGCCCATTCATCACGCACTTGGGGACGTATTGTTATTAGGTCATGCCATTGGGTTGAAAGAACGCAGGCGGCAACGTATAGAGGGCGATCGACCACCATTTTCCCAATGAACATTATACATCAGGAAATTGACGGTCTATGTAGCGTACTGATCGTAAACAAGGAAACAATGTGACCATGTCAAGGACTTGAAAAATTTTCCAGAGGCTCCGCCAGGTACAACCTCAAACTATAATGTCCAGCGAAAGTGTGCGTTTGGAGTCTCCATCTGCGCGAAGTTGTTGGGATTTGCTGGTAAGTCGACGCGAGCCGGTATTGACGTTAGACCCGTCCAAGATCGAAAGCCATTCAGGAGCTACGCCGCTAAGGAAACCAAGAAAGAGGTGATGAGTTGCTTATGGCAGGGTTGAATTATTATCAGCAGGTTCATTGCCCAGCCTCACAACGACTTGCGAAGCCCATTTTTTAAGCTGTAAGAGAAAGACTGTCGCGGTCTAGATGAACGGATTGAATGTCAAGCAGCATTGACAAAGATTAAGGAGTATTTGGCTAGTCCACCCGTGTTGGTCCCGCGGAGCCGGGAAGACCCTTGATCCGTTTACTGACAGTTTTGGATAAATTCTTTGGTTGTTGTACTGGTGAGCAGCATGGACATCACGGGAAAGGCAGATAAGCAGCAGGCGATATTACTACCTCAAGCAAGAAGTTCACAATGTATGAGGTGAATATCACCTCAGACTTGAGAGGGACGTTGTTGTACCTTAATCTGGGTAGGCACAGAAGCGTTGAAACAATTACTTGTCCGCATATACCACCTATTCATCTCTCGGTTCGGGAACCCGTTGAAGTACATTTTTTCAGAAGCCCCATCTTGCCCACAGGGAGGCTGAAAGTGCAAAATCTTGCTTACGGAGTTGAATATTATCTATGCTGACACCGGACTGGCAATGAAAGCACAAGCGCTGGCTTGATCATTTTGGTCCGAGATCCAGTTGATGATGGAATATGAACCTTTGAAAACACTACTTCCCCATGAGGAGATAAGTCATGTTGAAGAATGAACAAAGTTCGAGAAGCCAGGATGAGAAAACGTGTTCTTTTGATGAGTGGCTGCCAACGCAAGGCGTCGGGATAGGAGCAGTATTGATTTTCGAGACAGGGCAACACTACCCGTTACGACTCAACTTCGTTTCTATTGCACCAATTAACATGCTGAATACGAGGCGTGTTCTTGGGTTGAGATTGGCTATAGACATGGGTGTCCAAGAATTCTTGGTCATGGGTGACTCGGATCTTCTGGGCACCAGAGCTTCAGGAGATATGGAGACACGTGATCTGAGCTCATTACCGTACCGAAGTGTTTTGCTGAACTTTGTCAACGGTTTCAATCAATAGATTATTCAAGCAATATTCCTAAGGATTCAAATGAGGTTGCGACGCTTTGGCATACTTTCGGCGGTCAATGTTGCCATATTCATCAAGGACAGGCTTATGTGGAACCCGATACAGATTAGGTCTCGAGATCAGCAGCTTACTTTAACGTGGTGGGAAGAGATGCTTGATGGTGTGAGTCGTTGTTCCATGATATCAAAGAACTATCTCAAGGGGTGGAGCTGTACCCAACACAGGCGCTACAGTGGATCAAAAGAGAGGGCAATTCGATGACTTGGAAAGTAGATTTTTCTTCAGTGGCAGGAGTGTGTGTACAAGAGAATCCCAGATCCTGTGATATTAAGATCGCCATGGATGCTAAACAGGGCTACATGTTATCATCGGCCTGATCGCGGTACATGCGGGGGTTTGTGGACCTCATATGGGCGGATATGTATTGGCGGGAAGAAGATTTCTCCGAGCAGGTTATATTTGGCTTACTATGGAAACAGTGATTGCATTCAGTTTCGTGCGCAAGTTGTCATCAATGTCGGTACATGGAAGATTTGATCATTATCCACCACTGGAATTTGCATACAATGTCGGCACCATGACCTTCGTTGCTTGGGGAATGGATTGTCATTGGCCGATCGAGCCAGCGCGTCAAAATGGCACAAGTTCTATTCTGGTAGCTATGTGATTATTTCACTAAGTGGGTGTGGAGTGAAACCTTCAATCTGTGACAAGAAGGCAGTGTGCGATTTTTGGCATGCTCGAATTATCATCTGTCCGGTTTTGATCCCGAAGGTAATCATCACGGACAATGGTGCCAAAACCTAACAGTGATTTGATGGCAGATGACAATGTCAGCAGTTTAAATCACGCACTCGCCAATTCCACCCCATATCGTCCTAAGTCAAATGGAGCGGTCGCGAAGCGCAGCTAACAAGGAACATCAAGAAAATAAACTTCGGGAAAATGGTTAGAGCGTCCAGGCAATGGGCATGAGAGTTTACTTTCGCCCTATCTAGGCACCGCACTACTGTTCGACTTCAGTAGGGGAGACTCCTTATCATCTGGTGTATTGGCACGACGGCAGTAATAGCCGCAGAGTTTGAATCCCATCCCTTTCGATTATTGCCCGAGGCGGAAATTTGATGATGTTGAATGTGGTTAAAAGCCGCTCTGGAACAACTAGTTTGATTGATGAAAAGAGAATTGGCAAGCAGTTATGTACCACAGGTCAGTTGTACCAACAAGAGAATGGCAAGAGCTATTATAACAAGAAAGGTTGCGTCCGCGGAATTATGAAGTAGGGCAATTGGTTAAGGCGTATCTACCTCATTGGCTGAGCAAAAAGGAAAGTTCGCCCGACTGGCTCAGGGCCATATGTTTGTAACCAGAGTTGTGTCCAATGCGCGCATTATATTGACAGATTGTTGGAAGGAAAATGATGTAGAAATGGCTACAAAACTTCTGATGCCAGTCAAGCGCATACTATGTATGCATTTCTTGGTTTAATGTACTTTATTGTATTTGGCATATTTTGAGATGAAATGACGAAGGCA
>NW_017671398.1:16942-113420 GCF_001879085.1 Nicotiana attenuata
TTTTGTTCTGCTATCCAAACACTTTATCCTTTGTTATCCCTTTTGAGCCTCATTTATTTTCTTTCGTACCCCTCTTTCGGAATCAGTAACAACTTGGGAGCTCGAGCAAGGAAAATCAGTGAAGAAACAAGAAAACATAGTCCAAAAGAAAAGAAAAGGAAAAAAAAAAGGAAATAGAAAAGAAAAAAAAAATGAAAAGAGAAAAGAAGGCAAAAAGAAAAAAAAAAGGAAAAAGAAAAGAAAAAGAGAAAAAGAAAAATGAAGAGAAGAAAAGAAAGAAAAGAAAGTGGAAGAAAAGGAAAGATTGCAACAACAAAGTAATTTCTATGACCTGAACTACGTTCGACTTGATCCCGAAAGGGTACGTAGGCAGCCTCTCCCTGAGGTTCAGTCACACCAAAACAAAATCCCAAAAGTCTGCACGAAAGAAACTGGGACAAAAGTTGTGGTCGCTGTGAGAGATTTGATTCCGAAAGTTGTAACTGTGAACCCATGTTAAGTTGTTTTGAGCCTTTGATACCCTTTTTTCTAACCTCATCCAAAAGCCTGCATTACGGTCCAAAGAAAGACCTTCTGATCAATCTTCAGGAAGTGCCAATACGAGCAAGTAAAAGTGATTCACGTCAGCAGCAACACTTCAGTGCAAGAAGAAAATGATAAAAATGAGAGAGTCTTATTGGTGAAAACCCTCACGAGCACCGTAAGGCGAAACGAGTTGAGAGAAATCGAAAATGAGAGAGTCTTATTGGTGAAAACCCTCACGGGCATCGTAAGGCGAAGTGAGTTGAGAGAAATCGAAAATGAGAGAGTCTTATTGGTGAAACCAAAAAATGAGAGAGTCTTATTGGTGAAAACCCTCACGGGCACCGTAAGGCGAAGGTGAGTTTTTCAGACAGGCAAATGAGACAAATCTGTGGTCAAAGGCTGCTCAAGACATTGCAAGACGAGCAAGGTTTGGGTTTGGGTAAAAAATCAGGTTATGAAAATCCGAAACAACAAATGTGGCAATTGAAAGTTGATTGGTTAGACAGACTGGGCTGGTTAATCCAAAATGCATGGCACGCTCAATGGTACCAGCTGCTCCACTCAGATAAGTCTTATTCTCTTCTTTCTTCATTACAAATCATTCGTTCTCGGATTCTCTTTATCCTTAACCCTCGAGGTCGTTGCATTTCATTCTTTCGAGGTCTACCTTTAAGATGTTTCAGTGTCAGTTCTGTTCGAAACAAAAGGAAGGAATGTCAAGGCTAACTACCAGCTTCCTAGTTGTACAGACAGGGCCAGAATATATCAAAGATGTCAAAAGGTAAGGTAATTCATAAAGGACCACTGGAAGTTTCATCGATGGATTAATCAGATAATTGTGGGGAAGAAGCGAAGTTTCAAAAAGAGGGGTCAGAAACACAAAAACAACAATACGGGATAGAACACTTGGGTCATCAGAGTCAAGGGGTTGAAATTTGGTCAGGAAGTCGAGGGGATTAAAGGCAAGTCCAAGGAAGCGGGACGGAGCAAAGCCCAGCAGCAGGGATGTACCTAGCAAGAATGCCAGCAACTAGCCACCATTTTATATTGACAAGATTTTTCTTTGATTGAAACAGGGGCAGACATTTCGTTCGTTTCGGAGAAACCCTCCGTAAGGAAAGGTAGCACCCAAACAGGCATGACTGGAAACTCTCAGGACCCTCCTAGAAAATGGGACTTAGTTTAAATCTCAAAACAATCATGAATAGCATAATTTAGCATAAATATAAGTTGGTTTCAAAGTTTGCATGTTTAAGATAGGATTCAATTAGAAGTTTTCAGGACCCTCCTAGATAATGGGACGTAGTTTTAAGGTCTGTTTAGATAACAAGATATAGATAACAAGGTCTGCTTAGGTTAAAACTGTTTTTTTTACTAGAAGTTGTCAGGACCCTCCTGGATAATGGGGAGTAGTTAAGACCTATTAGATAACAAATGTAGTGGGGGTAATACCTTTAGAAGATATAACTTAGGTTCGTAATTGTTAGGAATTGTCAGGACCTCTCTGGATAATAGGACTTAGCTTTCAAATCCTTATAATAGTTGGTAGAATGATTCAATTTAACACTCACATCTGTGCCCAGTTACCAAACTGGGGCAGAAAATTTTCTTTGTTTGTTTATTTTGTTGCAGTCAGGAGCCCACCTAGAGAATAGGGGAATACTTTTCAGGTTCAGCAATCAGGAGCCCACCAAAAGAACAAGGGAATACTTTTCAAGCTTCAGCAGTCAGGCGCCCACCTGGAGAACAAGGGAAGTACAATTCAAATTTTAGATTTTAATTTTTTATATTTGATAACATGTTGCACCCAGCCACCAAACTGGGGCAAAAAATTTTCTTTGTTTGTCTATTTTGTTGCAGTCAGGAGCCCACCTGGAGAACAAGGGAATACTTTTCAAGGTCAGCAATCAGGAGCCCGCCTGGAGAACAAGGGAATACTTTTCAAGCTTCAGCAATCAGGCGCCCACCTGGAGAACAAGGGAAGTACAATTCAAATTTTAGCTTTTAATTTTTAATATTGATAACATGTCGTGCCCAGCCACCAAACTGGGGCAGAAAATTTTCTTTGTTTGTTTTGTTGCAGTCAGGAGCCCACCTGGAGAAAAAGGGAATACTTTTCAAGTTCAGCAATCAGGAGCCCACCTGGAGAACAAGGGAATACTTTTCAAGCGTCAGCAATCAGGAGCCCGCCTGGAAAATATAGGCACATATTTCAAACTGTGGCAGTTCAGCATCACTCGGAAGAATGGCGAAACATCTCCAATCTCAATGCAAGGCAACAACGTAAGAATTCCAGTGGAAGAATACAAGTTCAAGGCAACACAAGAGCAAGTTTGAAGACATAGATAGGACCTTTTTGTAATTCATAGCTTAGGCTAGCTTCTTTTTATTTTGACATGGTGTAATAAGGAGGTCAGCAAGCAGTAGCAACAGCAACAGCAGTGAACTCACAGCTTTATGGTAGTCCGAGCTGCCAGACATTCCAGAACTATACTAACCTGATTCCTTTTCAGCCAAGGATATGTAGGCAACCTTTGAAGCAGGGTTCGGTCAGACGGTTTTCAAAATTGCTTCTCATGGAGTGCCAAACAGGCAAAAATCTCTCATAGTTGCTCATTTATCTTTGCACGAAAACTCTTCGTGTTTCCGAGCAAAGAGGGGCAGCTGTGAGCACGTGATTTTTGCCTCGCTTGAATCATTCCTATAGATTCCCTAAAATTAGGATTTGCCTTTTATTATTTGATTTCTTTTTTTAGAATTTAATTGTGTGATTTTTTATTGGTGTGTGCATGTTTGGTTTAGATAATTCATTAAAAATACAAAAAATATTGCGTTTGCATTTAGGATTAATTTTACATTTTTAGATTAATTAGTAATTAGGTTTTTATAAAAATACTAAAATCACAAAATTTGATTTGTTTGTTTGGTTTAAATTCTAGTTTTGAGTTTATTAGTTTCCCTTAAATTGGTATTAGTTTTAATTAAAGCTTAATTAGGTAGGTTGAATTAATGTTTTAATTTTAGTGTTGTTTTAAAAGTTGAAAAAAAAAGAAGAAAAGAAAGTAAATAAAAGAAAAAGAGTTAAATAAAAAGGAAATAAAGAAAAAGAGATAAAAACAAACAGGCCTGCTAAAGATGTAAGCTTTGGGCCAATATCAAATGGCAATTCACAGGCCCAATCTGTAAAACATGAACCCGTCCAACACAGCCCATACCCAGCCCACAAGCCATCCGGTCCAGCCCCCCTAATAACCCAAACGACGTCGCTTCATGGGGTTAAATCAGGACCGTCGAGGTTTTTTGATCGGACGGTCCTGAAGCTAGGGTGTCTAAGTATAAGAATGTCCAAACGTGCCCCCTACCCCCCTCTCGCCTCCCGTCTCTCACCCCAAACCCTAGAGAAAACCCTAGCCGCCATCGATTCCCTCACTGTTTCCACCGTCTGCCGCCGCCGGAAATCGCCCACGGCGGCGGCGAGTCTCCAATCACCACCATTTTTACACCCCATGACCTCCTCAACTCCCCCGTTCCAAATATCCAAGTAATTTCCCTCAAACATCAACCAATCTCTTCAAATCTTAGTTCAAAATTTTCCGGCCAAAACTCAACCTTCTCCGTTCACCACCAAATTAACACCATGGAACCGCTTTGTTCTCCTCTTTCAAACCCCCCAAACCCCGTCCCTCGAACCTAAACGGAACCTCTCGAATATCAATTTGAAGTTTCCGGCCAAAACCCTAGGTTCCCCAAACCCCACCAAATTGACACCACGTGACCTCCTCACTTCCCTCATGTCGAATCCGTCATTAGAAGCACTCGAATCTCGCCGGAGTTGGTTGAATTGTGAGGTGACAAGTCGGCAGAACCCTAGAGTCACAATCGGTGAGTTTGTTCCAATTTTGTTTTTGTTTTCTTCTTTTTGCATGTTGTTTTGAGCTAATTCCATGATTGTTTCTGTTTCACGAGTCTATTTTTCAATTTCGTCATTACCTTAGGTATAGGTTTTATTCAAAATGCCCTAGGTTTAGTTTTGATCATTCATTCCAAGTCGTGGAGTTCTTTCTTCCTTGTTCGATCATTTCTTGTTTAAATTGATGCTGTAGTTTTAATTTCTAGGTTAATTTTCATTTTGATTTTTTTTTTTGCCAATTCTGTTTGATTCTGATTATGTGTTGGTTTCTGATTGTTTGTTTCTAATTTGTTCTAATTTCTTATTTTAGTTGCGATTATTAGTTTAATTCTTTGCTAATTTGTTTTGATAATTCCTTAATCAATTTTGCTTAGGCTTTGTTTAGTCTTAATCTATTCGTTAGTGTGCCCTTATTATTGTTTAGTCAGTAATTAGTACTTCTTTAGTTCAGTACTTAGTTTTAATTAGTTTCTTAGGTTTAGTTTATGTTGATTTGGTTATAGCTGAATTGGAGGTATTTGGTTTGACTATAGGTGAATTTAACTAGGATAAACAGGGGCTGAGGTATTAGTTAGGACAATTCAGTATTTTTGGGATTGAATGAAGGGTAGTTTAGGTATTCCCATGTAGAGAAATGTTGTAGATAAAGCTAGAATTCCCTAGACCCTTCTAGAATAGGGCCTTAGTTTAACTTTCAGAAATTTTAGTGCAGTAACTTGTGACACAAGTTAGAAAACAAGGGGTTAAATGAGTAAATAAAGAAGGACTAAAAAGAAAACTGAAAATCTGAGGGCTGCCCTCATTTTGCCTATAAAAAGGCATGCCAATGCCTTAGAGAACAAGTTTTCAGCTCCAAAAATTCCCCCCAAAAGGTGTTCTACAACCCCCAGATCTGACTTTGAATTTCAAAATTCAAAAAGCCAAATCTGCAATTCTATAGTTCCCTGTAGTCGCAATTATTCAAAAATCCAAAAACAAACAAAAATACAAGAGAAAATAAAAATAAAAAAAGCACAGTTACATTGATTTTTAGGTTAATTTTGATGTCTAGGCTTTGATTCTCATCTCTTTTAGTTGCTGAAGCTTTCTGAAGTGTACTCGGGTTTAGTTGGGTCTGTTTTGGGTTAAAATTGATGTTGTAAAATCTCCAGTCCATTCCTGGGTATTTTTGAAGCTGTGTTGGTTCTAAATTGTCACTGTCGTTGTTGCTTAACTTCGTTATTTGAGTTCTGGTTGCTGCTCCTGCTATCTATTGCTACTGATCATTCTCCTTTCTTCTATTTCATTGCACTTCAGGTATACATTTCTGGATTCACTTCGATGTAATTGTGAATTGGAGTTGAAATAAAGATGTTCATCAGTTCTATGTGCGAAGAATACTTCCTGCTGTTTTAGTTTGTAGTTAACTAGCTGTTCATAACCGTTTGATTAGCCTTTATTGGTGTTACATGGACAGTAGGTATACGGATTGTATAAATAGGATTGCTGTTAAATTCTGTAATTAAACAATGGACTGTTAAACCCTATGAACTTTGTGTGGATCAATTGTATGGCTGTGATTTCAGTTTTAGCCTAGTTAGTGTTAGTGACTCACTGCACAAATTAGAACTTGAAGTTTAAGTTTAGAACATGAAGTTTCAAATTCGATAATTCCATATGTATTGACAGCTTAGTGCATTGTTGGTTTTTTTCGTCTAAATAACTTCAGAATTGTGAGTTTGCACTCGAATGGCCTTAATTCAGTAGCAGGAAATAACTGATTAGTTAAGTTCAAATCAGGAATTAAAAGCACCATTGGAATACGGATGGATTAACTGTTTGGTTTTTCATTATGTTAGTTCACATATTATATTAAATAATAGTGGTAGTTGATGTTAATTGAATATGATCGAACAGTATAGTTTTGGGTTCGCATAATCGTGGTCGTAAGTTGGGTAGTCACATTGGCATGTTGATAAACTGTTCTCGCCCATAGTTGTTAATCGCTTTGAGTAATTAGGGTGATTCCATTTGAGCTTTTGGACTGTCCGGGTTGTGAAGAAGGGACTCAATAGGCCCAAAGTTAATTTGCTCTTGGGTATCTAGATGATTATTGGCCCAGGCAGTCCAGTTCTAGTGCAAGTAAAATCTGGGCCTGCCGCCCTTCCTATTGGGCCAATGTCATGGAATTGGCTGAATTTCAGCCCTTTGGTCCTAAAAATCGTTAGGTTCGGACAAAATAATTAATTAATTAGGACATTTTCTTTTATTATTAGAGACAAATAAAAATAGAAAATCATAGTTGCTTTAGGCTTGCCTTTTAAATAATAAATGAGAAGAGCCTCGCCAAACAAAAATACATAAATTGCGGGGCCCTCAATAAATGTTTGTGTTAAAATACTTAGATTTCAGGACGGGCCGTTTAGCGAATTTCACGGCCTTCCCCAAAGATAATAATGCGTTAGTCTCCTTAGGCCCGTATTTTAACAACATTACCTTCCTAAACTCGGGTGCGCATTTATGTGACCCAAATCCAAATCTCAGCGAAGTCAAAATGTGTCAAAAATCGCGGGTGCATTTATGCGACGCGGTTCGAGACATGTTTTCACGACGTTGCAATTCTCTTTAAAATAATAATAATAAAAGCGTTTAAAAAGCACATAGACTAAAACATGTTGTAAAATCAGATAAATAAGCCAAACATGACAGTTGAGCGACCGTGCTAGAACCACGGAACCCGGGAATGCCTAACACCTTCTCCCGGGTTAACAGAATTCCTTACTCGGATATCTGGTTCGCAGACTGTTAACAGAGTCATAATTTCCTCGGTTCGGGATTCAAACGGTGACTTGGGACACCATTAATCTTCCAAGTGGCGACTCTGAAATCTGAATAATAAATCCCATTCCGATTGTCCTTTAATTGGAAAAACTCCTTTTATTATACCTTTCACGGGGTGTAGTAAGAGAAAAATGAGGTGTGACACCAAAAAGTTGATTGCTGCCAACTCCACACTACTATAAAGTAGGAAGAGAGGGTCGCAATAGCTTTTACCCGATATAAGGGTCGGGATTGAACTCCTCAGAGAGCTAGAAATTGGAGCTGGGTATCTATCTAGACTAGAGTCGTGTAATTGTTCTAAATGTCACTTCCAGCATTCTTGGGTTTTTCAATTATAAACTACTATTATCAAACTACTAATTGAAACTAGATTATGCTACGAAATAATTGCTAAGGTTGTATCTAATGGGAAGAAGGACACTAGGGTCGTGACACCACCTAGGTGGTTAATTGACGGGTAGATGTTACTAAGATTCGATTGACATAATTGGGGCTTATGCTATAACCGTTGCACAATTTTACCCACTCTCACACCTCTCGGTAGAGAGAGTGATTTTGTCCACTTGACTCTCTCGAGACCAAATGGGTAGGCAAATTAGATCAAGCAACTAGGGTTCAAGTAGGGTGATTACTCTCTCGAGGTTTAACCCGTTAATTGGGACTATCATTTCTCATGAGTCCATCCCAATTCCTTGTTGGGTCAATTTTGGGGACTTAGACTCTCTTTCTCCAGAAGAGTCAAATCCACAAAGCACAAATCAGTGTTTGCAACCACCAATTTATAGATTAAAACATAAAATCAACCCAAATAGCAAACACCCATAGTCAATCTAACCCTAGATGGCAACACCCATCAATTACCCACACTAGGGTTGAGCCACAACCCTAGCTAATGGGTTTAGCTACTCATGCTTGAAGGAGAAAATGAAGAAATAGATGAAGAACAAGACATATTAATTAAATACTAAATTAAAGTACAAGAATCTATTGTTAATTTGAAGCTAAGATACCAAAAATGGCTACAAAATAGGTCTCACGAGCGCAGCTTAAAGTCTGGAATTAACTGATGACCTAAAATGGTAAAATGTTCTATTTATACTAGGCTGGAAAAGCTGGACAAAAATACCCCTGCGGGGTTAGTGCGGGCCGCATGAAATGGACCGCGGCCGCACTAGGCTCTTTGACTTCAATTCTGGGCTCTCTGAACTTTGGCTCCGCGGACCGCGTAGAATGGACCGCGGCCGCGGAGGCAGCTGGCGCGGTCCGCACAATCATGACCGTGGACCGCATGGCTTGGACTTGGCATAATTCCATCCCTCTGAATCTCTTGTCCGCAGACCGCACAAAAAGGTAGTGCGGCCGCGGAGCCTTCACTCGGACCGCGCTATATGTACCGCGGCCGCGTTGCCTGAATCCCACTTTTGTCAACTCTCTGAACCATCTAGCGCGGCTGCATTCGACTTTGCGCGGTCCGCGCTAGGCTTGTTTTCCCTCAGTTTACTTGGTCTTTGATACTTGAGCAGGTTTCACTCCTTTTGAGTCGATCCTTGACATTTCGTCACTTTATCGATCAAACCTGCAATCAAGCACAACTTATGAGCCTTTTGGGACTATTTTGTAACAATTTATATTAAAGCATAGGCAAGTAGGAGCATAAAACACGTTAAAATCCCTAGTTATCTACATACACGGGGTACTCAAAGAATCACGGGGCACAACCAAATATGAAGCAAAATAGGAGGACACATATGAATAAGTGGAACCCTGATCAAATAGAACTAAAGCATCTCTACTGCAAACTGAAACCGTACTTGTGATGACGGCATCAGAAGACTGAGCCTCAGGCCTGGCTGGAAAAGCATAACATCGAGGCTGGGCCCCACTACTCTAGACTGCATCTCTAGGACGGGCCTTAGCTGGCTGGCCTCCACCTTTAGGAGCCTGACCTCCACCTCTAATGGCCTGACCACCACCTCTGGCTGCCTGGCCCCTACCTCTAGCTGGCTGAGTGCGCGGTGAAGCACCCGGTGCCGTGACCATGGCACGAGAACCCTGATGCTGAGAACTACTCGAGGCACGAGGACAAAATTTAGCAATGTGCCTCGGATCACCACAAGTATAACAAGACCTCGACTGTTGTGACTGATGACCCTAAAACTGACCCTGTCGGCCCGAGTAACCACCCTGAAAACTCTGGAGCAGAGGTGCACTAATAGGAGCTGGTGGTGCACTGTAGGCTAGCTGATCAGAATAAGTATATGAGGACCACGACCACCTAAAGCACCATGTGATGCCTAGAGTGCTGAATGAAACGACCTGGGAGGATGGCCTCTACCAAAAGTACCTCGGCCTCCATATGAGGCTCCACTGAATCCACCGTAGTGACGCGGCGTCTTGTCAGACCCCTGGTCACTCCCCTAAGCTAACACCATCTCGACTCGCCTGGAAACATTGGCAGCTGTCTAAAAAGAAATCTCACTCCCAGTCTCCTTAGCCATCTGCAATCTGATAGCCTGAACAAGTCCCTCAATAAACCTCCTCACCATCTCTTTCTCGGTAGGAAGCAGAAGAATAGCATGACGGGTCAAATCCACAAAACGGGTCTCATACTGAGTGACAGTCATACTGCCCCTGCTGGAGACGCTCGAACTGCCTGCGATAGTCCTGTCTCAGGGTGACCGGAAGGAACTTCTCAAGAAATATCTTAGAGAACTTGTCCCAAGTAAAGGCGACCCAATTGGTCTGGTCAATACAAAGTCATTCCACCATCCCTTTGTAGAACTAGTCATATAAAATACAGCAAAATCGACCACATTGGTCTCCACTATCCTCATGTTCCGCAGCACCTCATGGCAGCGGTCAAGATAATCCTGGGGATCCTCAGAAGGCGCACCACTGTGGTAAACTAGAAAGATCTTGGTGAACTTGTCCAATCTCAACAAACCCTCGGGAGTCATAGCATTACCATCACTGGCCTGTGCCGCAACAACTGGCTGAAATACTCCAACTGGCTGAGCTGCTGGAGTCTGATACTGGGGAACCACCTGCTCCGGGGTATGAGTAGCAGGAGTCTGTGCTCCTCCCCCAGCCTGAGAGACGGTTATTGCCATGTGTAAAGTGCTAGTCTGGGCTATACTCTTCATCAGGCCCACCAAACGGACCAAAGCATCCTGTATCACTGGGGTGGCAATGAACCCCTCTGGGACCTGAGTTGGTCCTACTGGAACGGTCTGGGCTGGAGCCTCCACATGCAACTCCACTTGAGGCTCCGCCGCTGGTGTTGCTGCTCGAGCTCCGGGCTGAGCCCTGCCCATGCCTCTATCTCTGGCATGGCCTCATCCTCGTCCTCTGCCCCTCATAGGAGCTGCCACTAGGGACTATGGTTGTTGCTCAGCTGAAGATGCGGTATGTGTTCTCGCCATCTACGAGAGAAAAAGAGTAGAAGAGTTCAATTAGCAATGAGAGAACAAAATCGCAAGACAGAGAAGAAAAGAAGGGACATTGTTCCTAAACTCTGTAGCCTCTGGGAGATAAGTACAAACGTCTTCGTACCGATCCCCCAGATTCTACCAAGCCTGCTCGTGAATTGTGAGACCTAGGCAACCTAGTGCTCTAATACCAACTTTTCATGATCCGAAATTCCCACCGTCGGGACCGTGATGACGCCTAATATTTCACTTGCTAGGCAAGCCAACGTTAGAGATCATTAAGCCAATTCTTAAACCTTTCACTGATTAACAACAATTAAACCATAACAAGTCAAAAGAGTGCCGAAATTCATAACAATCTTAATATTTATACAGAACTACTCGGATCTGGAGTCACAATTCACGAACTTCAAAGATTTAACTACAAGTAAATGTCTGAAAGAAATACAACTGTCTTCGAAACAAAAGAAATATGAAAGAGAATGTATAGAAGGAGACGCCAGGGCCTGCGGACGCCAACAAGTCTACCTTGGGTCTACAATCAAGTAAAGTCAGCATCTATCCTCAGAATCAGCTCAGACCAGTATCGAAGTCTGCACAGAAAGTTCAGAGTGCAGTATCAGTACAACTAACCCCCATGTACTGGTAAGTGTCGATTCTAACTTCGGCGAAGTAGTGACGAGGCTAGGACAAGACACCGACAAATCAACATGTGCAGTATAACAATATATATACCAATAACAACAATAAGAGAAACAAGACAAGTAATATTGGGAGGGGGACATGCTGGGGGAATCACAAGATAAAGGATCACTGCAGTAAATAAGCACTTTGATTAACCGATATACTTTGAACAAATAGGAACAAGTAACCACAGTAAAAGAAGGTACACAGCATCACCCTTCGTGCTTTTACTCTCAACCTCACCATATGAATCAAATAGAAACAATACGGCATCACCCTTCGTGCATTAACTCTCTCATAACATGGCACGACATCACCCTTCGTGCATTAACACTCACAAAATGGCACGGCATCACCCTTCGTGCATTAACACTCACAAAATATGGCACGGCATCACCCTTCGTGCATTAACACTCTCTCTCACCAAAGCAATGAACAACAACAATAGGGAGATAGAAATAATCTAGAAGAAGTCTTACTTCAACATTTGGTTTCACAATACCAACCTCGACTTTGAATCAATACTCAATCAATACCAACATACATAAACATGATAATAGTTATCAACATAATGATTTAAATAGTCTAAACATGGATAATATAACCGAGGAAAGTAACAATTACAAGAATGAGACCCAATCGCATGCTATGACTCGACAACATCGCATAGGTACTCGTCACCTCACCTATACGTTGTATCCAACATTCAAACACGTAGTAAATAGGCAAATAATACCTAATCCCTCAAGCCAAGGTTAACCACGACACTTACCTTGCTCCGCAGTCAATTCAAATCTCTATCGGGCCTTTCCTCTAGAATTCGCCTCCAAACCACTTGTATCTAGCCACAATTAACTCAATAACATCAAATATTGCTAAAGGAATCAACTACAATGCATAAATTTAGATTTCCCAAAATTTCCCCAAAAAAGTCAAAAACCGACCCCGAGCCCGCTTGGTCAAAATCCGAGGTTCGGACAAAATCCATTTACCCATTCACCCCCCGAGCCCGGATATATAATTGGTTTTGGAATCCGACCTCAATTCGAGGTCTACATCCCCAATTTTCCAAATCCCTAGTTGCTACCCAAAACCCCCAATTCTACCATGAACACTTTAGATTTTAGGTTGAAAATTCATGAAATGCAATGGGTAATTGAAAGAAAGTTGTTAGAATCACTTACCGACACTTTGGGGAAGAAAATAGCTTGGGAGAATCGCCTCTAGGCTTTCTAGCTTTTGAAAATTTGAAAAAAAGGGTTAAGTCCCGTAATGGGACTGTTTAATAGCTGGGCGACAGTGTTCATCGGTTCGCGAGGACAATGTCGCATTCGAGAAGAGCTGAGCCTACTAGGCTTAAGCGATCGCGAATCCCTCTCCGCGTTCGCGAAGGCTATGCCCCCTGGCCTTCGTGTTCGCTTTCGCGTAGAAAGAATGACTGACCCCTCCCCCGGGTCCTAAATGCTTCGCGTTCGCGTTGAGCTAGTCGCGTTCGCGTATGGCCCCCATCGCTCCGCGTTCGCGAAGAAGAAATTCCGCCCAGCCCCATCTCACCCTTCGCGTTTGCGTGAGAACTTTTCACTTCATTCAAATAATAGTTGTACAGGCGAGCAGCCCTTATAGCAATAGCAAACGGCCTACTTATAGCCTATCAACAGGTCGCGACGAAGGAAACCAGAAAACACTGAAGCTGAAGAAAAAACCCAGATTTTCTAAGTTCAAAACACCCTGTAGCCTATCCTAAACTCACCCAAGCCCTCGGGGCTCCAAACCAAACATGCACACAAGTCTTGAAACCTCACACAAACTTGCTTGCGTGATCAAATCGCCAAAATAACACCTAGAACTACAAATTTAACACCAAATAAAATGAAATTTTCAAGAAAGCTTTGAAACTTCTAATTTCTCAACCGAACGTCCGAATCACGTCAAACCATTTCCTTTTCTCTCAAATATCACAGACAAGTCATAAATATTATATTGGACCTGTACCGGGCTCCGAAATCGAAATACGGACCCGGTATCAACAAGGCCAAACATCAATCAATTCTTAAAAACCATTAGATTTTCAGACTCTTAATTTTCAATAAAATTCATAGCTCAAGCTAGGGACCTTCGAATTCGATTTTGGGTATACACCCTGGTTCCATCGGGACCGTCAAAATACGGGTCCGGATCCGTTTACTCAAAACGTTGACCGAAATCAACTAAAATTAACTTTTAAGGCAAAAATTCTTGCTGTTATCAGTTTTTAGCATATAAGCCTTCTGGGTCAATACCCGGACTGCGTACGCAAATCGTGGAAGACTAGAATGAGGTTCTAAAGGCTTCGAAACACAGAGTTTGGTTCTAAATCATAAGATGACCTATTGGGTCATCACAATATTGTTAGAATACATATATTCTTCCGTTTCTTGTTCTCTTTTAGAGAGTGTTTGATAGAATACAAGTTGTTAGATAAAGAAAAGAACCACTAAAAATTATTACTTTCAAAGAGGAAGCCATCTTTCTTTAATGCACTTTGTTTTACTTTACTATACAAGGGCGAAGCTAGGCCATTCACTACGGGGTCGGCTGAACCCAATGTTTTTGGTCTAGACCATGTATTTGTCTTAAGAAATTCATCGAATATGCAAAAATTATTAATATAGAACCCAGTAACTTAAAATGACTAAAACCCCGAATCCATAAGCTCTAAATCCTGACTTCGCCTCTGTTACTCTAAACCTGTTTGGATGGGATTGTTGTAAATGACTTTTAAGCCGAAAGCCATAAGTTAGGAATTCTATCTTTTGGCTTTTGGCTTAATTTTGTCATTTTAGCTTAAAAATAAGTGCTTAAAAGCACTTTTTACTTTATCCAAACACTACAAAATGCCTTAAACGCTATTTTGGCTTAAAAGCACTTAAAATAAGCCAATTCAAACGGGCTCATAATATGATGATATGTATGTAAATTAACTTTTGCAATAATTATACTCTCTCCGGTCCACTTTAAGTAATTTTTTGGCTCTTTTCACACATATTAAGAAATTTATCTTTTAGCATTAATCAACAATAAAATTGACCATATTATCCTTAATTTGCTCATTGAAAATATAACAAACTACTCCTAGTCTCTTTACTTCAAGGGCAACTTTGGAAAGAAGAAGTTAATTACTTCTTGATATCTGTAAAAATCAAATATTATGGATCACAAAAAAATACTAAAAAACCACTTAAAGTGGACGAGAGGGAGTATTATATTATTGGTTGAGAAATATAATATGTCTATTCAAGTAATGTCTTGTAATCGGCAATGAAAATATATTTTTAGTAATTTTGTAAAAATATTACTCTAAACTAAAGTACTTTTAGTAATTTAGCCCATGTTTCAAAAAAGTACTTTTGGTGAGAACCAGATTGTGTTTAACTAATTAATTCGAAAAAGACTTTTGAGTAGCAATTGGTGTTTGACTAAACTTTCAAAAAATGCTTTTAAATGTGTTTTTCTTAAAAGTATATTTTAAAAAAAAAAAATGAGAAGAAGCTATTTTTTTTTAAGTTTCTCAAAAGATGCTTCTGCTTTTTCCTCAAAAGCCTTTTTTCCTTCTAGAAATTTGATTAAACACCTTAAATTTTAATAAATACTTTTGTCAAAAAAGGAAAAAACACTTCTGAGCAAAAAGAGATTTGACCAAACAGGCTATTAGTGGGACTATACAGGTAAAATCTTCAAAGGATAAAAGTAATAAATGTTAGTAATGGAGCCAAAAATTTATACAAGTAGATTTGCATATACTAACAATCTACTTCTCTGTCCTGTTATTTTTCCTACTCTGGTTAAATATGTGAAAAAACAAAACATCAGATATTGGCAATCTACTGGTTAACTATGTGAAGAAACGTACAAAGGTTCTCTTTCTTACAATTTTTAACTTATTCATACATCTTACTTTGTTTTCAGAAAAGTTCTGACTCCATCTAATAATCTTCCCTTAGATCTTAGCAATCTACTCTCTGTGCTTTATGAGCATATATATATACATATGCAAATAGACATACAAAAGCACAGAGAAGTAGCAAATAGGCAATTCTACTTCTGTTTCTCTCTTTAAGAAACAGCCATCATAAGAAACATGGGCTTTGAGGGTGGCTGGAATTTCATTTGTACTCTAATAAGTCTTTTTGTGCTTCTTTTTCACCATTCAAATGCACATCCACAACAGAGCTGCAACTTTTTTGAAGGAAGTTGGGTTGAAGATGAAACTTATCCTCTTTATAATTCAACACAATGTCCTTTCATTGAACATGAATTCAACTGCCAAAGGAATGGCCGTCCTGATCAAGATTACCTTAAGTACAGATGGCAACCCCATGGCTGCTCCTTAAAGAGGTAACTCTATCTCTCTATCTCTATGCTTTTTCTACACAGATTACTTCCTAGTGGTGAAGTTTGGAATTTCGTGGCTCTGCCACTGCTTCCTTCACAAGCAAGTCATTGAAATAAATTTACAAATAATTTTATTTGATTCTTGTTTTTGAATTGTTTTTATCTAAAGATGCATAAGGACCGTTTGGTCATAATTTTTTTTTCTAGAATCAATGTTTAGCCATACAATTTTTAAATTTTACTTGAAGTTAAATTTTGGAATTTTTTGGTATTTGAAAAACTGCAAAAAAAAAACAATTTTTTTTAAAAAAGAATTTCATTTCAAATCACTCACAAAAAAAAAAGAATAATCAAAAAACAGCTTCAAATTGTATTTATGTCCAACACAACTCTAATTTTGAATATCTTTACTTGAATTCTCTTTTACTTTTTCCAGAATTTCACAATTCTTATTTCCAAACGCCACTTATAGCCTGTTTGGCCAAGCTTCTTTTTGGCCAAAAGTGCTTTTTTTTTTTTTTGCCAAAAGCACTTTTGGCCAAAAACTGAGGTGTTTGGCCAAGCTTTTGGAAGGAAAAAAAGTGCTTTTGAGGAGAAGCAGAAGCAGTTTTGGAGAAGCAGAAAAAAGTAGCTTCTCTCCAAAATTACTTTTTTGAGAAACACTTTTGAGAAAAATACACTTAGAAGCAGTTTTTTAAAGTTTGGCCAAACACTAATTGCAGCTCAGAAGTGCTTTTCAAACTAATTAGTCAAATACAAACTGCTTCTCACCAAAAGTACTTTTGAGAAAAACACTTTTGAAAAAAACAATTTTCAAAATAAGCTGATTTTTGCAGCTTGGCCAAACGGGCTATTAATTACAATCTGTGTGAAAATGAGTAATGTACAATGATTTCTGAAAGTGATGGGGGGCTTGAGGGTAGATTGAAAGAATTGATGGAGGTGATCATGTGAATAAATGTTTCTAAATTGTAACGTGACCCGTGACCCACCCCTCAGAAAAGTGGCAGGCCTAAATCCTACTAATGATTTTTGAATGGAAATCTCGAATACCGTAATACAATCTTTGCGTTGCCAGTAATTGGCTTTTTCATTTCTCTGTTTCCGCCCCAATAAGTGCTCCTTTTTGCCTCCCTTTGTCAAGGTTTAATGTAGTATTAGTCAATTTAGTGTTGATTACTTTAAGAAAATAAGATGTCATTAATCACTCTTTTTTCAAAATTTTCAATTAAAAGTAAAAATTAATTGAGACATTTAAGTGAGATATAATTGAGCCTACATTCGATATTTTCTGTTCAAAATGTGAATCTCCGAATCTAATTACTTAATGACATATTTTAGACTTTTAGTCAATATGATCGTAGATTGCCACACAGGTAACATAGCTGACATGGATCCCCCCTCCCATGTGCTAATAACAAAGCTACATAAATTTTTTTAACAATGCCACGAGCCACACTGGTGAGGGTCTAGGATGTTTGTTACTATACTTTGTTTCCTGTTGTAGGGCCCCTCTCACTTCTTTTTCAAATTTCCAGTTGTAAGATGGAGTAATCATTTTATTATGTTTGCTGAACTGTCACTATAAGCTTTGATTAAAGAGCTTTGGAATCTCTAACCAACCTATGGAAATTCTTGATTTTTTTTTTTTAAAAAAAAAAGGACAACTGGGTAGAAATACTTATTATCTTATTCGGGTTAGACACATAATTTTTCTTTTCTAAAATACACAAAATCTTGTCAAAATTAAATGCTTCTATGCTCTAGTCGCTAGGGTAATCTAATATTCAATCCGAAAATGTAGGATAATTATCGATTATTGCTAGGCTGAGTAGGATTATAAACCCTTAGATAATTTAATTTATTGTCTTTTCAAATTATCGATTACTAGTGGGTTAATCAAAAGACTTATCTATGCAGATTTGATGGAGGGGCATTCTTGCAGAAATTCAAAGGGAAAAGTATAATGTTCGTGGGAGATTCTCTCAGCAGAAACCAATGGCAATCACTCGTATGCCTTCTTTACACATCAGTTCCTAAGACCAATTACAACGCAACTAGAGTTGGCGATGTCTCTATTTTCACTTTCTTGGTAATGTTTCTTTATTATTTTCCCTAGATAGACATTTGCTCCTTAATACGTTCACGCAACATTATGAGACAAGTAAGGGAAAATAATACTAGCAGGAAGGCAAAGAAATTTTAGGTTGCAAGTTTGTGTTATCCTTCACTTAGTGTTACAAGTATTTTCCATAAAAATATTTGACTAATTGATTTCATAAATACTTTTGGCTAATAATTAGTATTTGATAAAACATTTAAAAAGTGCTTCTAATTAGTATATATTTTTAAAAATGCTTTTAAAAAAAAAATACTTTTTGGAAGAAATTACTTTTTCAGCTTCTCAAAAACAGATTCTACTTCTATCCAAAAATACTTTTTTCCTTCTAAAAGTTTAGCCAAAAATTAAACCTTAAATTTTAGAAACTTTTGGCTGGAAAAAACAGTTTTGGCCCATAAAAACTTTATCAAACAGGCTGTAAATTCACTTTCTCGTAAGCGAAGGATTTGGCTCTTTTAGTGGAAGTCCACGTATCTTAGCTAATGGAAGATGTATTCCTCGATTAAACATTTAGCAATGGTTGGAGTAAATATGAACATTCAACACATGCTACAAGTGTCAATGACCAATCATATTAACTTTGTAACCTCATTGGCTTATTTGCCATGCCACCGCGCGTGTTAAAAATTTGCGCACCTTATTCTGTTGAGAGATTGCCAATGAGGCCTTTTATAGTTATATTTTTCAACTACATCAAGGATTAGACCCCTAAATAACAAGGTGTCTAAATAATAAATTCAGACAAATTTAGGGGATCATCCATATATTTGGCCAATTTGCAACATTACATAAATTGTTAAGTAATAAACATATTGTGTTTTTCAGGATTTTGGAATTGACGTAATGTTGGATCGGAGTGTGTATTTGGTGGACGTTGTGAGGGAAGCAAAAGGCAGAATCTTGAAACTAGACTCAATTGAAGGTGGCAAGTTGTGGAAAGGAATTGACATGCTTATCTTCAACACTTGGCATTGGTGGAATCGCAGAGGAGCCACTCAGCCGTTAGCTCTCTTACTATTTTTGCTTATTGTCATTTTAGCACAACACAATTCAAAATAAAAAACTTCACAGCCTTTTTTTTTTTGCAGATGGGATTTTATTGAAATAGGAGGCCAATACTATAAAGACATGGACCGTGTGGTTGCTTTCGAGAAAGCACTGATTACATGGGCTAAGTGGATTGATACAAATATTGATCCTGCAAAAACTATGGTTTTCTTTCAAGGAATTTCCCCATCGCATTACAAGTAAGTGCTACAGAGTTTGACCAATTAAAAGTTAGCATAATTTTGTCTAATCTCACTAGGAATAAGTACTCAAGATCTGATTCACCCGTTTCAGCTTTTTACATAAGATCTAGGGTAATTTTCATGAATGTTCACTTAATTTCAGTTTATTGCATCAAATTTATAAGGCTAATTTTTATAACGGAAAAGTTACTCAACTCTACTTATATATCACGTAAAATAGAAAACAAAGAATAAAAAATCCAGTCGCAAAATACACAAGTCAGCAGACAAATGTATAAAATTGTCATATAAATATAGTCATATATATCAGAACTCACCTTATATAACCCATGCGATACTTTTGAAAAAATAAAAAAATCATTTTCCAACATAATACCTGATTTCTTTCTCCATCTGATAGAAATTGTTTCTCTTCAATTTTTTTTAAGTGAGTCAGAAAACGTATTTTATTATTTTACATGGTGCCACTTGGATATTATAAGGTATTGAAGTAAGTCTACTAGTTTGGTGGGGGCCTAATTTAGCCGTTTTTGCATTTTTTTTTTTTATTTTCTGTTAGTTTTGTGACTTTGGTATAATGAATTGAAAGTTGAATAAGCATCCGAGAAAATAACCCTAAGATCTATTACCATACTATGTTCATGTCAAAGACAAAAAGCAATCTAATTCATTAGTCATGCAAGAAATGAAACTGCTACTTGATCATTCTCACCAATTTTTTTCTTACTTTAAACAACAGTGGTACTGATTGGAATCAACCAGGCGTGAAAACGTGCTTAGGGCAGAGGCAACCAGTAAGTGGATCGACATATCCAGGAGGCCTGCCACCAGCATTGACAGTGCTGAAGAATGTATTGAGCACAATTGAGAAGCCAGTGACATTGCTTGATGTCACAAACCTTTGCCTATTGCGTAAGGATGGGCATCCTTCAATTTATGGGCTGGGTGGAAGAACAGGAATGGATTGCAGCCATTGGTGTCTAGCTGGAGTTCCTGATACTTGGAACCAAATATTATATAACCTTGTTTCTTAATTGAACATTCAGTATTTTTCTCTCATTAAATTGTTCAAACACTTAAGTTGTCACATACAACTGATAAGAGAAGAACTGGTCATTAACAGAGGACGTCCTGTGAAAAGTTGAGATTATTGCAACAATTTCTTAGCATGTTTATTTGGTGCTATCTGTAGAACAAATGCAGTTATTAATCTTTCTTCTCCTTTTTTATAAAAACCACCAAGAGATGGTTGATTTTTATTGATCAAACAGAAAAGAGAACGAACAATTTGCCAATGGAGACTAGAGGCTACAGCAAGACTTATTGCAAGAAATACAATTTCAGTGCAGTGGCGGATCCAGGAATTTAAGTTCGTGGGTGCTGAACTTTTTTTGGCATAAAATTATTATCAATCACATTGTATAAAAATATAACTATTTGAACATGATAACAAGAGAACACATAGTATTAATATTAATTAAGGACGTCGTAAAACCATGATGGATAACGCAACTGACCAGAAAAAACATTTATGGGTTTCTCCCTTCGAGTCTTTGGAATAATTTTTCTTTTTCTTCCTTCGTAGTGAATTAGATTTTGTAAAATAAGAAAAGATAAAACAAAATCACCGAAATTTTTTTTTAAAAAGAAATAGTATTGGGTAAAAAAAGTGGTTGGTGAAAACTGGAAAGAAAGAAAAGGAGAAAGTAGCTTGATAATATAAGGAAAAAAAACAGAAATACTTGGCATGTTTTAAAAAGCCTTGTTGAGTAAAAGAATCGAACCCTCGCCCTTTAACTTTCTTAAACCTCCAGCGCTCTTCCACGACCAAAGCACCCATCAGACTTTTTATCCAATGGGTGCTTTTGTAAGTTTCTATACGTTTTCTCAAATTTTCTATATAACTATACATACTCTGTGTCAAGGTTAATTTAATGTGTAGATCCGCCCCTGTTTCAGTGAAAGGGGGAAATCCTCATATCTCTATGCTATTAAATTGTTTATGGCAACTAAATTCTGCTGCTGTGATTAATATGATTTTTCTTAATATAATTCAAAAAATTATATCTACTTAGTGTATTGGTAAAATTTGACTATGACATGTGGATAGATCACATGATGAGACGTTTTAAGGCCAACTTAAGGAACCAAATGCTCCAATTTCAACCCGAACCTTTCCAAATTCTCAAACTAACTATCCCCGCAAGTCATAAAACAGCAGAAGCACATACGGGGAGTCTTATTTAGGGGAACGAGGTTCTAGAAAGCAAAATTACCGGTCGGCTCGTTACATTCTCCACCTCTTAAACAAACGTTCGTCCTCGAACGGGTCTAAAATCATACCTGGAGTGCTGAACAAGTGAGGATATATGCTACGCATGTCCTCCTCGGACTCACTTAGAATAAGTTTTATCCCGAGAACAAGATAGTAGCGGAATTTGATCCTCGAAGGAAATATACAGAGTTCAATGACTCCTCCCCCAAGAAATGAGTGTCATATCTCAGTGAAGCACCCCTAAGATGGTTAGGGGGATTTATCGGTGAAGTCGTAGACCGGAACTTGACTTGGTCCTCAACCGTCCCCGAAACGCTAGGGATTCCCTCGCACCGATTATGCCAAATTTGCCACCCATAAATGGCAAGTATCTCAGCGATGATTACTAACCACTCTGAGCGAGGTGCAGATATGGAGAGAACCATGTGAATGTTAGATATAGGCTATAAATACTCCCATTCCATTTACTTGTACATTCGCTCACAATCTACTAAATTTAATGGGCAATTTCTCTTTATTTTGTATGCATTGTGACTCATGGCGAAGACCAATAAGCTCTTTCTTATCTTTTATTTGTCTATTTTCATTATTTCATTCACGACTTCGTCAGCTTAATTCCATATCTCATTCGATTAGACTTTGGTTTGAACCGATTGCTAGTGGCCTCATTAAATATAATATAATTATTTATTCTTGAAACTATTTTTAGGTTAAACAACTTGATGCTCATCCTGGGTCCCTAGCAATTGAGTGTTTAACTCAGAGTTCTTCTTCTCATTACGAGGTTTATGTTTCACTTATCTATCAATTTTCTTTCCATTTTGTAACTCAAAATGATTGAAAAAAGCGTTAAGCCAACATATCATAGCAAGGCCCCACAGCCTAGTGGATAGCCAGGGGACTTCATGAACCCAAGGGAAAATAAGTCCCGCATATTAGGGGTGTCAATGGATATTAAAAAGTTAATTAAACCGACCGAACTGTACCGAATCGATTTTTAGGATATAAAACCGTAGGTTTTTATATAAATCTATAACCGTACCGATAATTAGGAAAATAAACAGAAAAAATACCGAACCATACCGAATAAATTTGAATGTGAAAAATATATTTATATATTAAGTTTAAAAATAATAAAACAATAAAATTTTCCTTGACCTTGGAATTATGAAAACAGTTACAAGCCAACATGTAATTAAACTCAAAATTCTAATTCCCAAACCTCTTATGCTGCTCCTACTGAAACTAAATTATTTCCATCTATTTACTAGCAAGGCACAAAGTATTCTAGTGATTATGAGTAGTAAACTATAGTGTATTGAATATGTTCTTTTTTTCATATGATTTAGATTTATCTTTTTGAATATTTAATCTACTATAGACTTTATTCTTTAGTCCCAACTTGGTTAATATCTTTCCACTAGTGATTTATATTTTTTTTTTGTCTTTGCTTAGTTTCTTTTACGCTGCTGTAGAATAATTGATGGATCTATACCTTCGTCATCTTTCAAGTTTTCTTAATTCATCACTCTTTAAACAGTAAAATTATCTAGAGAGTTTTTGCTAAGTCCTATAAAAGTATGTATGTTATTGCATTCTACTTCTACTAGTGACTTTTACATAACATTTAAAAAAATACCGAAAATTAACTAAACTGTACCGATATCGAGTAAATTAAATATGAATCTAAGTTACATTGATAGTTTAACAAAATTTTCAGCATCATATCAATTGTTGGCCCAAGTGAAGTTTGTTTTGAAAATTGACAAAGGAACTCAAGCATGAACCAGGTCCATCTACAGTGCACCCAAACACGAGCAGATTCAAGCATAAGGGATGCACGTGAGGGAGATAAGCTTAACTTGTTATATCTGATATCTCCTGATCGAAAAGGTTACATAATTGATAAGGAGAAGGACTCCTTACTCAAGAGAACACTATCCAAGATAAGGAAGGAGTTAAAAGTTGAGGTTAACTAGAACTCTTCCACCAAGGAAGAGTATAGCATTGGAACTCTAGTTATTTCCTATTCTACTAACTCTATATATTACAGGATGTTCTCACTTTACAGGCACGCACAAAAGCTGAAGTTAAACGTGAGTTGAGAGCAAAATAGCAAGCCATTTTGCAAGCAATTCTTGAGTGATTCAAGTGTGCGAACCTGAAGCTACATGAACCAGATAGAAGAATAGTTCCAAGTGTCTGTCTTTCATTCTAGTTCAGTTGTACTAGGTGTTTTCAAATTGTATCTTTCAGCTTTATCTAGAAGCAATTGCATTAGGTACTCTGAGTATTCAAGTTAGAGTTAACTTGAAGTTGTCGTAACAGTTAGAGGCTGGTTGCCACAACGGGATTAGAGGTAATCTATAGGTTTACAAAATTTTTTTGTAAACGCTGTTTTGGCTCAGTGATTTAGTAAAGTGTTGGGGAAAATCCTACTGAGTAGTAGGTCATGGTTTTTCACCTTTTGAGCCGGGTATTTTTCACGTAAAAATACTTGTGTTCTTTACTTTTCGCATTTATTATTTTCGCAATAGTAGGTTAAGGAACACATAGAAGAACCAGGTGCTTCTATAATCTGTGCACGTGAAAATTGGACACCACACAAATCACCCCCTCTTGTGTGGCATTGAAGTATAAAACATCAAATTGTATCAAAGGGGTTATCTTTGAAGAGGCTAACACCTTAGGAAAAGATCAACATGAGTGCACCACCTGGAAACTGGGAAGGGCAATCCACTGCTAGGCCACCGTTTTTTAATGGCAAGTACTACTCTTGGTGGAAAAATAGGATGAGAGATCATATTATAGGAGAGGACTAGGAGCTATGGGACATTGTCATCGATGGTCCACTGGCTACCTTGAAGAAAAATGTTGAAGGAGTAGATGTGCCAAAGACAAGAGTTGATTGCACTACTGAAGACTTGAGGAAGTGGGAGAAGAATGCTAAATCCAAGAAATGGCTTGTTTGTAGACTTGGTCCAGATGAGTATAGTAGAATCCAAGGCTGTACCACTGCTAAGCAAATATGGGACACACTGCAAGTGGCTCATGAAGGAACACCTCAGGTGAAGAGATCTAGAGGAAATCTACTGTACTCTCAATATGAGAGCTTTGGTATGAAGGAAGGAGAAATCATTCAAGAGATGTACACAAGGTTCACTACACTAACAAATGAACTGAAATCTCTTTGAAGGATTATTCCTGAAGAAGAAAGGGTTGAAAATATTGACTAGAGTCTTACCTATCACTTGGGAAAGCAAAATCACTGCCATCCAGGAACCAAAGAATATTGCTACTCTCACACTGGATGAATTGATTGGAAATCTTACTGCCTATGAACTTAGGAGACAGACCATGAAGATGGATGTACCTAAGAAGGAAAGAAGTTTGGCTCTCAGAATCACCGAAGGTTCTGATCTGGAAGATGATGAGATGGCCATGATCACTAAAGATTTCAAGAAGTACCCAAGGATAGGAAAGGGTTCTTCAAGAAGTAGTAGCTACAGCAAATCAAAAGCTCTTGAGAAACAAACTAATGATGGTTGCTACAAGTGTGGAAAGACTGATCACCACATCAAGAACTGTCCTATGTGGAAAATTGAGTGGAAGAAGGAAAGATCTGAACGAAGGAACAGGAAGAAGGAACAAGTTCAATCGAAGAAAAGCAACAACAAAGGATCAACAAAGGATATGGTCGCTGCTTGGCGAGATACCTCGGATGAAAGCTCAGATGATAATGATGATGATGAACGAGCACTTATGACTATTGGAGAATCTAATGAAGAAGCTGAGGTAAGTGTTTCTCATCTCAAAGACAAGATCAAATTTTTGTCTAAGGAAAGGTTATCTGAGTTGCTCCTAGAGCTAATTGATGAATCCGAGGATGTAAACAATGAAAAGGATAAACTGCCAAAAGAGTGTGTAGTTTTAAAAGCTAAGTGCAAAAATCTAGAACATAGAACTAGTGAAACTAAAAGTGAAAATATTGTGTTGAAGAACCAGGTTCATGAACTTGACACAACTGTCCTAGAACTTAGATATAAAAATTTAAAATTGAAATTAGGAACAGGTAAAAAGACAACTGATCACACACAACTCACTTTAGAAGAAAATGTAGGAAAAATGAAAGATGAGTTGTGAGCAAATAAGAATCCTAAAGGAGGATCTAAGCAAGGTCAAGCATGAGCTAGACAAAACCTGTAAATGGAACAGGTCCTCCGATGCACTTTCATGGCTACATGGGACCCCTGCACCTAAGCGGGATCCCAAAAGCAAGTACCTCACACTTCCTGAGAACAAAATTTGCACACATCGTGGTAAAACTGGTCACTATAAAAGTAAATGCACTGCAAAAGAAAAGGCAAGTCAAAAGAATAAAGAATTTGTTCAAGGGAAAAATAGGCTGCCAAGTTGGGCTAAACAGAATTCGATTCATCCTTTTGCTTATAGAATGTGACCTAAACTAGTTTGGGTTCCTAAGACTAACCCCTGATTTGTTTTTGCAGGTCCAAGTGAAGAGGAGCAACCAAATATGGTACATGGATAGCGGCTGCTCAAAGCATATGACAGGAAGCAAGAACCAGTTCCTTTCACTTGAGGACCTTAAAGGAGGTAATGTCTCCTTCAGAAATTGGAAAAAAGTGAGATCATTAAGGTTGGCAAGGTAGGTAAGACTGACTCTCACTCTATTGAGAATGTCCACCTGATTGATCTGAATGACAGTCTAATAAGTGTATTACAATTGTGTGATAGAGGTAACATGGTTGCATTCACCTCTACAAAATGCTTTGCGATTAATTTTATCACTGACAAGATAGTTTTGCAGGGAAAAAGAGTGAACAATATATATATTGCAGACCTGTCCATACTCTCAGATAATGAACTCACTTATTTAAGTGTGTTGGATAATGATCCCCTCCTTTGGCACTAAAGACTTGGACATACCCGTCTAAGTCAACTAGACAAACTAGTCTCCAAGAACTTGGTGATAGGACTGCCTAACATTAAGTTTAAGGAAGATAAAGTTTGTGAGGCTTGTGCAAGGTGGAAGTAGGTAAGATCCTCATTCAAAAGAAAGAAAATGGTAAGTACCACCAGAACGATGGAACTGGTCCATATGGATCTTTGTGGACCAATGAGAACTTTGAGCAGAGGTGGTAAGAGATATGTTATGGTTCTTGTTGATGATTACTCTAGGTTTACTTGAACACTGTTTCTAACATCTAAAGATGAAGCATTTGACATGTTTACTTCTTTTGTTAAAAAAACTCCAAAATAACTAGGCAATGAACTTGCATCAATTAGGTCTGATCATGGTACTGAATTTGAAAATGCTAAATCTACTGAATTTTGTGATGAGCATGGCATAGATCATGATTTTTCTGCTCCCAGGACTCTACAACAAAATGTAGTAGTTGAAAGAAAGAATAAGAGATTAGAGGAAATGTCTAGGACTATGCTTCTTTCTAGTAAACTGCCCCATAGTTTCTGGGCAGAAGCTATGAACACTACATGTTACATCATAAATAGCTGCATGACTAGACCTCTTGTTGAGAAGACTCCCTATGAGTTACTTAAAGGGAGAAAGCCTAATATATTTCATCTTAGGATATTTGGATGCAAGTTCTTTGTGTACAATAATGGTAAAGACTCCTTAGGTAAGTTTGATCCCAGAAGTGATGAGGGAGTATTCTTGGGATATTCTTCACATAGTAAAGCTTATAAGAACTATAACAAAAGAACTATGTGTGGATAAAAGTGTACATGTGGTTTTTGATGAAACTAACATTCTTTCTAAGAGGCAAGAACATGAAGATGAAGCAATTGGGCTGGTAAAAAACTCAAATGAAACCACATCCCAGACTGAAGCTACACCAGAAGAAGGAACATGTCCTTCTACCTAAGGCAATTTGACAGGGGGAATTAAACAAAGAAGAACTGATCTTCAAACCTTGAGGGAACCTGTCCATGAACCTGTTCCTCAGAAACAAAACACTGAAGGAATATCTAGGGGAAACCAACTAGTTGTGAAACCTTGAAAGTACCAAAGTTTTCATCCCATTGTGAACATAATTAGTGATCCAACCTCTGGAATCAAAACCAGATCTTCTTTGGAGAATCTTTGTGCTTTTGATGCTTTTCTATCTCTTATTGAACCTAAAAATGTTGCTGAGGCTTTGCAGGATGCAAACTGGGTGAATGCAATGCAAGATGAACTCAACCAATTTGAGAGAAGTTAAGTTTGGCATCTGGTACCAAGACCCAAGAACAGATCAGTAATTGGCACAAAATGGGTCTTCAGAAACAAACTTGATGAAGATGGAACAGTTACAAGGAACAAAGCAAGATTGGTGGTTCAAAGATTGTAAGGGCCCGTAAAAGTTTTACCACAAACTCGGGGTCTTGTGGTGCCAGGTTAGATTCATGCATCATTAGTAGAAGTAAGCAAGCCACGGTTCGGAATTGTTGGATTGATTATTACACTACGGACTTAGGGGAAAATGTTTCGCAGAAGAACGCGTTTCTGCGGCCCATTATGCGGTCGCATAATCACTCTGCGGACCACATAATGGTCATAGAGTGAAGCAGAGAATTGGCCAATTTTGAGGCCATTTATGCGGCCTAATTATGCGATCGCATAAACGCTTTGCGGGCCGCATGATTGATCGCATATCCACCTTGGACTCTTGCAAAGGGGAGTTCTGCGGTGCATTATGCAACCGCAAAACAGGTATGTAGACCGCATACTGGTCGCATACCCAGTCAGAAAATTCAAGCCCTTGAGGGCTATTTTCGCGATCAGTTTGCTGACCGCATAACCATTATGCGGTCGCATATGCGACCGCAGACCTGTATCGGGGCACCCATTTTCCTAATTTAAAACCCGATCCCCATTCCGTTAAATCACCCACCTTAGGCCATTTTTGGCATATTATTCTGGTAATTAGAGTGAGAGAAAAGGATCATAGAGAGAGGAAATGGTCTTCATCGATTATTCTTCAGTCCTTGCCTAAAAACCTTGAAGATTAACAAGAGAGGCACCTAGGTCTCCTTTCCAAGAGGTAGGCTTCTATCACCCAAGCTCTTAATTCCATATTGTAGCCATATTGGTCCATTAGTGAATAATTCATGGGGATAAGGGTGATTACCTTGCATGCGTGTGATCCCAAAGTATGTGGGGGAGTGTTAAAACAAAGATAGGAAAGAATAGGAATGGGTTGGGGTAATTAGTCTTCCACTAAAAAGGGGCAATGGGACCTTAACAAGCTCATAATGTTCGATATAATTCTCAAGTGAACAAGGGCTATGATCGATTTTCTAATTATGGGTCAATTGTGCTACATTGTTAAATAGATTGAAGGTGCTAAAGGTTCCGGGACTTGTTGTAGGGATTAAGGAAAACTCAATTAAGGTATGTATGGCTAACTCTCTTCTTCTTAGAATCGAACTCCTGGTATCCGAATAATTGGTGTAAGTTCCGACTTGATCATACTAGAATTGATTGCCTTAATGTGTTGGGTTGAAAGATTTATGTTCCATAATTATTATAAAATGTTTACTATGCCATCGTGCTATTTGAGAACGTGATTATGATTTTCCAAGCTCCTTCCCTTATGTGCGCAATGCCTTATATGATAGTACATATCGACATGGTTGATGATGTTACTTGAACAAATAAAAAGGGAAGAACTTGAATTGTAAAATGTGTCCAAGTGCCAAGAACTACTTAATAAATGAGGCTATTTGTGCCATGAAATGAAAGATGGGAAAGAAATGTGAATTGAGTGAACAATTGAAAGAGGTTATGTCTCAAGTGAGATGGCTTAGCCGATCGGGCCGTGATCGGACGCTATGCTGTACACATGGTGGTATTTGTGTTGGATCCATTGATTTACGTTGTGGGTTTGGATGATGTCTCACTTGAGATGGCTTAACCGGTCGGGCCGAGACCGGATTCCGTGTAAGAACACAGTGGCATTGTAAATTGTGGCACTTGGCACTAAGATTATCAACCTAAAAAGATGGAAAACTAAAGCAGAAACTATGTGATTCTTACTTAGTGTTTCTTTCGCATTTCCGTGAAGTACTTATTGATTATTATGACCGCCTTCTCTTTGTTTCATTGTTCATTCTACTAAGATTGGTGTTTGCCTTTACATACTAGTACTATTCGACAGTACTAACGTCCCTTTTACTGGGGCGCTACATCTTTGAATGGATGTAGGTGGTTCCATCGCAGATAATGCGGATTGCAGATAGTGGTGCTCTCTTTCTCTCTGCTCACAACAATCTTGGTGAGCCCCATTTCTTCCTGGGGTCATGTAGTTCTTCTTTTGTATAAGTTACCACATTTTGAGGTATAGCCGGGGCCTTGTTGCCGGCATTGTCATGACTGTCTTTTGTATCATTAGAGGCTCCGTAGACGTTTATGTGGGTCATGTATGGTTATAGGAGTGGTCACTGGATTAAGTTGTATTTTGAAACTCTTTTCCTACTAAGTTGTAAACTGCATGTACTTTTGGAAACTTAACTATGGAATAATGTGTATAATGAAAATGGACTAGCATCGCTCATGCATGTATATCTTATCCCTCCCCTATTTCGCACATGGTAAAGCGTCCTCTTTTTGGATCATGAATAAGTCGGGTAGAAAAGGTCTAATAGGCTTGCTTGAACAGGTTCACTCGGTTGAGTGTCGTTCGCGCTCCCCGAGTTTGGGGCGTGACAAAGATATAGTCAAGAGAAGGGCATAGACTATGATGAGACCTTTGCTCCAGTTTCAAGATTGGCAGAAATTAGACTCCTTATATCCTTTGCTTCTTACATGGAATTCACTCTCCATCAAAAATGTCAACAATGCCTTCCTCAATGGCTATCTAAAGGAAGAAGTGTTTGTCAAGCAACCTCTGGTCTTTGAAAGCAAGGAATGTCTTGATCATGTGTACAAGCTTGACAAGGCACTTTATGAACTCAAGCAGGCTCCAAGAGCATGGTATGTAAGGCTATCAAAATTCTTTCTTGATCATGACTACAAGAGAGGTAAATTGAAAATACTTTATTCTTGAAAGAAAAAGGTAAAGATCTCTTGGTAGTTCAGATATATGTTGATGATATAATCTTTGGAGCAATTACTGATAAGTTAAGTAAAGAGTTTGCTAAACTAATGGGGAGTGAATTTGTAATAAGTATGATGGGTGAGCTTAATTTCTTTTTAGGCCTGTGAATTAAACAAAACTCAAATGGAACTATGATCCATCAGTAGAAGTATGTGAAAGAGTTGCTTAAAAGGTTTAAAATGGAAGATTCCAAAGAAACTGACACTCCTATAGCAACAACCACAAAATTGGATATAGACGAACCTTGTTCATCTGTCGATCAGAAGTTGTATAGGGGAATGATTGGTTCTGTGTTATATCTCACTGCCAGCAAACCTGACATTGTTCTCAGTTTAGGCCTTTTTGCTCGATTTCAGGCAAATCCAAAGGAGTATCACTTAACTGATGTCAAGAGAATCTTGAGATACTTGAAAGGCACCACTGACCTTTGTCTTTGGTATCCAAAAGGTAGTAATTTCAAAATTAGTGGGATATGCTGATGCTGATTATGCAAGTTCTTGTGGATAGAAAGAGCACCTCAAGTATGGCACACTTTCTTGGCTCATGTCTTATGTCTTGGGCTACCAAAAAGTAAAATTCTATGGCCTTATTTACTACTGAAGCTGAGTATATTGCTAGTGTCTCATGTTGTGCTCAATTATTGTGGACCAAACAGTAATTAATAGAGTTCACATGGATTTTGCACGCCTTTCAAAGTATGTTGTTCACATGATGCCGACTATGGAGGCTAGAGTGTGTCAATTTGTGCAGGGCCTTAGCCCTTTGGTTATTAATGAAGCTGCCACAACTGCTTTAAATTCTGACATGAACTATGGAAAGATGGTGGAATTTTCCCAAGCTACAGAGGCTCGGAAGTTAAAGCACAACATGGAACGAGAAGGTTGTAGTAGTTCCCGATCAGTGGGCACCCTTGGGGATTCATTCAGAGGTCGGAGATAGCTTTTCGGGGAGGATCATTAGGGCCATCCCAGTCTCATGCTCAATCTTCATCTAGTGTCCGTTATCAGGGCACGGTTAGCAATAGGGAAGTCGCTTTAGGCCCAGTCAGGGCAGCAGGGCGTCCCACCATTAGGGCCGATCAGGAGGGAGATTCCCCCAGCAGTAGAGGCCCCCATATCCTAAGTGTGGGAGGATACATTTGGGAGTCTGCTACCTGGACATGCTAGTATGTTATGGATGTGGGATGAGAGGCCATATTTAGAGGGAGTGTCGTGTATCCCGCCAGGGTGCGGGCAGGGGCATAGCTCAGTCGTCCAATCCTACAGCTACTACATCTTCAGCACACCCTCCAGCTCGAGGGTCTCCAGCACCCGCAGGGCATGGTGCAGCCAGGGGTGGTGCACAAACTTCGGGAGGACCTAGTCGGTTCTATGCTATGAGTGGTCGACAGAGTGCAGAGGCTTCTCTAGATGTCATCACAGGTATATTGACTGTTCAATCTCATGATGTGTATGCCCTTATTGATCCCGGATCTTCCTTGTCCTATATTACTCCTTATGTTGCTATGGGCTTCGGGATAGAACCGGAACATCTTCATGAGCTATTTTCTGTATCTATTCCTGTTGGCGAGTCTATTAAGGCTACGTGGGTTTATAGAAATTGTGTTGTCACGGTGCGTGGTCGGGATACAATGGCTGATCTCATTGAACTGGGGATGATTGATTTTGATGTAATAATGGGAATGGATTGGCTCTATTCATGTTTTGCCAAACTCGATTGCCAAACTAAAATTATGAGGCTTGAGTTTCCTAGCAAGCCAGCTGTTGAGTGGGAGAGGAATAATGTTATGCCAAAGGGTAGGTTTATTTCTCACCTTAAGGCCATGAAGATGATCAGGAAGGGGTGTATTTATCATTTGGTCCGAGTTACGGACACCACTTCTGAGGTGCCTACCCTTGAATCTGTGCCAATTGTGAATGAATTCCCCGATGTCTTCCCGAATGAGGTCCCTGGGATTCCACCAGACGGGGAGATTGATTTTGGGATTGATGTAATGCCAGGCACGCAGCCTATATCCATTCCACCTTATAGAATGGCGCCGACGGAATTAAAAGAGCTAAAGGGACAACTGAAGGATTTGTTAGAGAAAGATTTTATCCAAACGAGTGTGTCGCCTTGGGGCACACCGATTCTCTTTGTCAGAAAGAAAGATGGATCTTTACGGATGTGTATTGACTACCGACAACTCAACAAAGTCACAATAAAAAATAAATACCCACTGCCAAGGGTAGATGATTTGGTTGATCAATTGCAGGGTGCTAAGTTCTTCTCCAAAATTGATTTGCGGTCCGCGTATCATCAATTGAAGATAAGGGAGCAGGATATTCCGAAATTAGCTTTCAGAACCCGGTATGGGCACTTTGAATTTTTGGTAATGTCTTTCGGGCTAACAAATGCCCCGGCAACTTTCATAGATCTTATGAATCGAGTCTTCAAGCCGTTCCTTGAATCCTTTGTGATAGTGTTCATTGACGACATCCTTGTATATTCACGAAGTCGAGAGGATCACGCCAACCACATCAAGGCAGTTTTGTAGACTCTTCATCAACACCAATTGTATGCAAAGTTCTCTAAATGTGAATTTTGGCTTGAATCTGTTACATTTCCGGGTCATGTCGTCTCCGGAGAAGGAATTAAGGTTGATCCTCAAAAGATTGCAGCAGTAAAGGATTGGCCTAGACCTACCACTCCAACAGAGATTCGTAGTTTCTTGGGCTTGGCCGGGTATTATAGGAGATTCGTGGAGGGGTTCTCCACTCTTGCCTCTCCATTGACTAAATTGACGCAGAAAGCGGTTAAGTTCCAGTGGTCCGATGCTTGTGAAAGTAGTTTCCAGGAATTGAAATCAAGATTGACTTCGGCACCAGTATTGACCCTGCTAGAGGGTACAGAGGGGTTTGTGGTGTATTGCGATGCTTCAAGGACCGGTCTTGGGTGTGTATTAATGCAGCATGGTAAGGTTATAGCTTATGCTTCAAGGCAACTTAATAATCATGAAAAGAACTATCCAACTCATGACATAGAACTTGCGGCGGTGGTTTTTGCTTTAAAAACTTGGCGTCATTATTTGTATGGAGTCCATGTAGATGTATTCACGGACCAGAAGAGTCTTCAATACATTTTCGAACAGAAGGAATTGAACTTGAGGTAGAGAAGGTGGCTTGAATTGCTCAAAGATTATGACATCGATATTTTGTATCATTCGGGGAAAGCTAATGTGGTGGCGGATGCTCATAGTCGGAAATCTATGGGTAGTTTGGCTCACTTGAAGGCATGTCAAAGGCTCTTGGCCCCGGAGGTTCATCAGTTGGCCAGTTTAGGAGTTTTTCTTGAGCACTCTAATGAAGGAGAAGTGATCGTGCGGAATAGGGCGGAATCATCGCTTGTGGCGGAAGTCAAGGAGAAGAAATACAATGATCCAGTGTTGGTGCAGCTGAAGGAAGGGATTCATAAACATAAGACTACGCCTTTTTCTCTTGGCATGGATGACGGTACAATATGATACCAATGGCGACTATGTGTTCCAAACGTAGATGGTCTTCGGGAAAGAATCATGGCAGAAGCTCATAATTCTAGATATTACATGCACCCAGGTTCTACGAAAATGTATCATGATCTCAAGGAAGTTTACTGGTGGAATGACAGAAGAGGGGTGTGGCAGACTTTGTGGCAAAATGTCCAAACTGTCAGCAAGTGAAGGCCGAGCATCAAAGGCCCGGTGGGTTGGCACAAAATATAGAAATTTCAATGTGGAAATGGGAAATGATCAATATGGATTTTGTGGTAGGGTTACCACGCGCTCCACGTAAGTTTAACTCAATCTGGGTGATCGTGGATCGACTCACGAAATCAGCACACTTCTTACTAGTTAAATCCACCGACACTGCGGAACAATATGCTCGATTGTATATCAAGAAAATAGTCAGGCTTCATGGCACTCCAGTTTCCATCATTTCTGATTGAGGGGCTCTGTTCACAGCTAATTTCTGGAAGAAATTGCAGCAAGTCTTGGGTACACAGGTAAATCTTAGCACGACCTTCCATCCACAGACTGACTAGCAAGCATAGCGGACTATTCAGATGCTTGAGGACATGTTGCGTGCTTGTGTGCTTGACTTCAAGAGTAGCTGGGATGATCATTTACCGCTTATAGAATTTGCTTATAACAACAGTGATGTTCTTAAAGTCAATACCACACAAGACGGGGGGGGGGGGGGGGTGATTTGTGTGGTACCCAATTTTCGCTCTAGAAGAACCTGGGTTCTTCTAGGTGTACTAACTACTACCGTTTGCGGAATAATAAGTACATAAAATAAAGAACACAGAGATTTTTACATGGAAAACACCTGGCTCAAAAGGTGAAAAAACCACGACCTACTACTCAGTAGGATTTTCCCAAACTTCCACTAAAATCACTGAGCCAAAACAACATTTACAAAACTCTTTGTAAACCTAAGGATTAACTCTAATCCTGTTGTAGCACACAGCCTCAACTGTTGTGACAACTTCAAGTTAGCATATAACTTGAACACTCTAAGTACCTAATACAGTTGCTTCTATGAAAGCTGAAAGGTACAAGTTTAAATCACTTACTACAATTGAACTAGAAATAAAGAAAGACACAATGGAATTTGTTCTTCTATCTCGTTCAAGTAGCTTCAGGAGTGCACACTCAAATCTCACATAAATTGCTTGCAAAATCGCCTTGATCTTTTGCTCTCAATTTAGTTTAACTTCTACGTTTGTGCAATCCCTGTAAAAGAGAACAATCACTATTATTTAACAGGTTAGTAATTAGAGTTTGATTGGGACTCAATTGAAGTTGAGTCCTTGAACATCACAAACTCCAACACTATCTTTTATCCGCATTTTGTTCTCTTCACATAAGGAGACTCTCTCCCCTTATCCAATATGCAACCTTTTTGATCATATCAGGAGATATTGCTGCTTAATCAATGGGACTTATCTCCTTCACATGCATCTCACATGTGTAGGTTGATCATGACTGTGCTTCACATGATGGACCTGGTCCATGACTGAGTTCATTTGTCATTCTTCAAAACTTCACCTATTCTTGGGCCAACAAATTCCCCCTTTTTGATGATGACAAACTCTGTGCTTCGAAGCCTGTAAGAAATCAGCTTAACCATCAACACTAATTTAGAAAATTCACTTATCATTAAGGACCAGATTAATTAGGTTATAGACATCACTTATTTCAGAATATGTAAAGCACAATATCTCTTTCCCGTTTTGGCATCATCGAAAAGTTGCATACACAATGTGAATCCCAGATTTTAATAAATACTCATGGCAACAGGGGAAACTGCAAGTGCAATCATGGTAATATCATCAGTAATCAACAAACATATTTAAACTATCAAGGTCAAAATAATCATAGAACAAGAGAAAACAGCAGTTGTCATTGTTAGTGATATGTTGCCATTAACAATCTACAAAAAGAAAGAAAAATATTCAAACCATGAGCAAAAACAGAAAAATCCCTAATCTGGGTCACTGGGGGTCACTGGGGTACTAGACAAGTTCAGGAAATAAGTGCTAGGAGTCCTAAGGCTTGGAGGAATTAGGAGGTTGAGTTTGGAGAAGATTCAGCATGTTCTAAAGGATTCCATCATTCTTCTCCTTTTCTTTGGCAAGCTCAGTTCTAAGAAAATCCCTCTCAGTTTCCAATTCAACCACACGAGCCTTGAGCCTAGCAATTTCAGCATCCTTAGCTCCAGATTCCTGAACCAAAGTTCTAACTTTGCTGTTGATGGGTGTCTTCAGAGATGAACCAGGTTCAACTGGAATGGCATTGACTGGATAATCACAGGCCAGAAGAGTTTTGATGCCAAAGTATTCCTTGCTCGAGGCCATTTCCCATTTCTTCAAGGGCACATTTAGCCTGTCCAGAATTGTGGTCAGGATAAAGCCATATGGAGTAGCATGAGCCTTGGAGCCATTTATGACCCTGTCTAGCAATTTGACAATGAGGGCAGGCCAGTTGATTTGCTTTTCTCTCTCAAGGCACTCCATAAGAACCAGGTCCATGTAATTAGCAGTGTGCCTTCTTTCTTGTCTAGGCAATAAGCACTTGTTGACAAACTCAAACACCACCTTGTGCTCAGGCCTCATCTCACTTTTCTGCACAGCCCTGGCTTCATTCACTTCCTCAGAGTCACAGAACCTTTTGGTGATTTCAAGGGCATTAGGGAGGGAGTCCAGGCATGGCCACCTTTGCCTAATGTAATCATCAAACCCTCTAGAGGGTATGTCCAGAATTTCTCCCAGTTTCTCAGCATCAAACTGCACTGGGACTCCCTTTACCAAACTACTGACTAACCCATCCTTAACAACGCATTGGCCATAAACTCAATTGGCTCATTTCTAGCTAGTCTCCCATCCATCTGAAGGACCATGTCCTTCCAACCTTGAGCAGCTAAAGAGTCAACCAATCTCATCATCCCTGGTTCCACTAGGTCTTTCAACAATCTACCTTTTAAAAATTTTCTTTTGCCAAAGATGGCAAACTTTTCCTGTTCCTTCTCAGATTCATCTTCTTCTTCTTCTTCTTCTCCACTCCACTCTTCATCATCTGAAACTTTTGTTTGTTTAGCTTTCACCGCAGATCTAGTCCTTTTGGCTAGTGAGGGTTCAGCAGACACAGGTTCAGTAGAAGACTTCTTGGAGGAAGTCTTTGGCTTTTTAGGTTTGGGTGTAGGAACCTCCACTGTTGTACCCCTTTCTTGATGGACCAGTTCCATTTCCTCTTCTCTACAACCTCAGAGGATTCTGCTACCTTTCCCTTTCCCTTCTCTATTTTCTTTTTCTTACTTTCTTCTAAGGCATTTTGTAGATCGGCTTCACTTTGTTTTACCCTGCTTCTTGTGGCTCTACCCCTAGGCATTGAAGAGGCAGTAGGTGTTGGGGATGAGGCTTTTCTTTTCTTGGATGGCTTGGGAATATTTTGGGCTTTTGGTGTGGTAGCTTTGCGTTTATTTGGGTCATAACTTGCTCCAACCTTTTTCAGTAGGTCAGCCAAGGTTTCCTCAGTAGATGAAACAGGTTCATCTCTTTGTTTGCTTAGATGAACCAACCCCTCAGCTGCTTCCCCAGAACCACTTCCCCCTGACTTCATGCCACTCTCTTCTACCCTCTCTTGTGCAACCCCATACATAGCCAAAACTTCTCCCTTCCCATTTCCCCTCTCTACACCACTTGCACCCTCTCTCTCTTTTCCTTTCTTTTTACCTCCACTCCTACTCGACTCAGGCAACTTAACATCCCTAATGGGGCCAATCAGAACGAACCTAGTCTCTAAGTTTTCAACCATAGATGAACTTACCTCAGTGGGTGATTCTTGAATTTTCTCAGTGTCAGAAGACCCATGTCCTTCACCTTCAGTCGCAGATTGAAAGAATTCAGACTCAGAACTGGAGTCAGAATTTTGAGCCGGGCTTTCTTTTACTTGGCTAGCTTTCAACCTTTCATTTAAAACCTTCCTCAGAGCCCTAGATGCTACAATTTTTCGAGCAAGCATGTTCTGCCTTCGAAACTTAGGTTTTGGAGATACACTGGGTGGAGTAGATGAGGATGAATTTGAGGGTGATGGTGGTGGAGGAGTGCCAGGATGATCTTGTGGGTTAGACATGATTGTTCATTTCTTGAAAGAATTTGGGAATTTCGGAGAAGAGGGCAGATTGAATTGAAGAAGAATTTTTGACGGTTTTAGAATAATGAAGAAGGCTGGAGATGTGGTGTGTATTTAAAGAGAATTAGACAATAATTAAGTAACGTCAGCTTTTTCAGGGGTCAAATAGAAGTCTAATGAAACTGAGAGTACAGAAATTTTAATGATCAATTTGGCTTCCCTAGATATTAGGAAAAAATTACGGTTTAAAATTTTAGAGGGACGAAACTGGTTCAAAGCCTATGGATAGGATTTTCTAGGAATTTGACAAGTATTGGACTTCTGCTCATGATTGAACCGTTAATCTTTCTAGTTCTGCAAAGTATAGAGAACATACCTGAGCTTTCATATGAGCCTATACTGATGAACCAGGTTCTTCATTTAGAATTCTCTTGAACATGCCTCAAATACCATAATAGAGAAAATTTTGTAAGAGATCAGTGAGTCATATAAACACATGTCACAGGATTATACTAGTTAAAGTATGAAGCTGAGTAAAAGTTAATCTAGATATTTACACAAGTTCAGAATTCCTAGCCAATTTTTTTTTTTTCAATATTTTTTTTTCATTGTGCATTCTGAACTGGACCTCTTAGGTGATCTTTATCATCCCTAATTCCAACCTGTTCCTCTCAAAGTTTTCTCTACTTAGTGCTTTAGTGAAGATGTCAGCAATTTGTTTATCAGTAGCACATAATTCTATGGAGATCAATCCTTTCTCATAGTTATCTCTTAAGAAGTGGTGCCTAACATCTATGTGCTTAGTCCTCTTATGATGAACAGGGTTCTTTGTCATACTTATAGCACTAGTGTTATCACAGAATACAGGAATGCAACCAACTTCAATACCAAATCTACCAGCTGCTGTTTGATCCATAGCAATTGAGCACAACAAGAAGCAGCAACAACATATTCAGCTTCAGCAGTAGACAAGGCCACTGAATTTTGCTTTTTAGTAGCCCATGACACAAGACATGAATCAATGAAGTGTGCCATAACTGAGGTGCTCTTCCTATCTACTAGAAAACCTGCATAATCAGCATCAGCATATCTTACTTGATTGAAATTGCTATCTTTGGAATACCAAAGACACAGATCAGTGGTGCCTTTCAAATATCTTAGTATCCTCTTGACAGCAGTCAGGTGAGACTCTTTAGGATTAGCCTAAAAGCGAGCACAAAGCCCTACACTAAAAACAATGTAAGGTCTGCTAGTAGTAAGATACAAGAGTGAACCAATCATACCCCTATACAGCTTTTGATCAACTGATGAACCAGGTTCATCAACATCTAATTTAGTGGCAGTTGTAATGGGTGTGTCTATTTCTTTAGATTCTTCCATTTTAAACTTTTTGATTAGCTCCTTTGCATACTTCTGCTGATGGATCATGGTTCCATTTGGACTTTGTTTGATCTGTAAGCCTAAGAAGAAGTTAAGCTCACCCATCATGCTCATTTCAAACTCACTCCCCATTAGTTTTGCAAAGTCCTTACTTAGCTTATCAGTGGTGGCCCCAAAGATTATGTCATTAACATATATTTGTACCACAAGGAGATCCTTACCTTTTTCTCTTAAGAATAAGGTACTTTCAATTTTACCTCTTTCGTAGCCATGCTCAAGCAGGAATTTGGACAGTCGTTCATACCATGCTCTTGGGGCCTGCTTGAGTCCATAGAGAGCCTTGTCTAGCTTGTACACATGCTCAGGACATTCCTTCCTCTCAAACCCTGGAGGTTGTTTCACAAACACTTCTTCTTTCAGGTAGCCATTCAGGAAGGCACTTTTGACATCATCCGATGAAGAGTGAATTCCATGTGTACTGCAAAGGCTATGAGAAGTCTGATTGCCTCTAGTCTTGCAACTGGAGCAAAAGTCTCATCATAATCTATGCCCTCCTCTTAGCTGTAACCTTGGACCACTAGTCTTGCCTTGTTTCTTGTAACAGTTCCATCTTCATCAAGTTTGTTTCTAAAGACCCATTTTGTACCAATAACTGATCTATCCTTGGGCCTTGGAACTAGATGCCAAACTTGACTTCTCTCAAACTGATTGAGTTCATCTTGCATTCATTGACCCAATATGCATCCTGCAAAGCTTCAACAACATTTTTAGGTTCAATAAGAGATAAAAAGGCATCAAAGGCACACAGATTCTTCAGTTGTGATCTAGTTTTGATTCTAGATGTTGGATCAGTAATAATGTTCTCAATAGGATGAGAACTTTGATACTTGTGAGGTTTCACAACCAACTGGTTTCTACTAGATGCTTCTCCCATGATCTGTTGCTGAGGGACAGGGTCAGGAACAGGTTCATTTAGGGGATTTATTTCAATTCCTCTTTGACGAGTTCCCCCTGTCAGGTTGCCCTGGATGGAAGAACCTGTTCCATCATGTCGACGCCCCCTTTTTCTCGCGAAATCGGGTTTACGACATTTGGGAGGACAACTCTATTTCCTTTTGGGATTTGGGTTTTTGGAATTGAAGAGTTGGCACCTAATGATTAAGTGCATTAGGACACTAAGGGTTTTTGAGTTGGAAACCAGAGTTTGGGTAAGGGCTAGAAATTATCTTGAGGGGAAGGTGTTAGGCACCCCTCAAGATCCACTAGTGTGGTTCCTGGCCATGTTATATTGTGACTTCACATAATCAAGTAGGCAATTAAGGGCTCAAATAGAAAGGGTTCACATACAATATTGCAAGTAAGTCGAAACTTGAGTAAAGGTAAAGAGGGCAGGAATTTTATGAATAAGATTTAAACAATTCTAAAAAAAATAAACAAAAGCAAGTAAAGGGAGGGGGTCCTAGGTTTATGATTAATATGGATCACGTCAATGCAATACGCAGTAATCACTCCTCTAAAGAGGGGCTACATGAGGTATTATCGCACCGGTCATCATATCCATATCTACCCTTCCCACCCCGTTAAGGTATTAAAGCGCGGATTGGTCTCGGTTACTGTTGCATGCTATTACCCGTCCCATTCCTATCAGTCCCGGAGGCACTTAGGACTACTAGTCCTAAAGGGTGGGATATTAGGCTGATTGGTTTTAAAGGATAAAAATCTAAGGTGACATACAAAAACACATACTGTACGTTGGGGGGGGGGGGCAATGTAAACATATAAAGGCTCATGTATACCTCCTCAAACAAACACATAAATAGCATGACTTAAACACAATTAAGGTCTCAAAGATAGGAACTTTTACAGCAGTTAAAACATGGTTTAAAAAAAGAAGTAGTAACAGTAGTTTAATGAGGTGCAGGACAAATAAAATAGCACGATTCTGGGCAGAGGTTGGTAACACAGTGATTTGAGGACATAAAAATCAGAAACTCAGTAAGAATAAATGGGTGCACCATTTCAAAATCATTTCCAGATGAAGCAGAGTTTTTTTAAGAAAAAAATAGAGTGAACTTTAGAGAATCAGAGCAAAAATGGGGACGGCAGAGTTAAAATTGAAGAAGTTCGTAGGTCTTAAGCTAATAAAAACACGATCAGTTCTTATTGGGCCTAGAGTTTGCCTAGGTGTTATTATACATTGTCTGATTATCTTAAGGGACAGACATGTATAAAGGTACGCGTGATAAGGTATTTGCAGAAAACGTTTCAAACCACTTAGCCATATTTTAACAAAGTTATTAGACAAACGTGAATTAACTATTGCAACTCGAACGAGTGAAAAGTCCTAAGGGCAGGATATCTAATGCACATAGAAGTACCTAAATCATGGTTTCTAACATGCCAATGCAGTAATGTCAAATTATTTAGCTTGTTGTTAATTATCTGCTAGTTATTAACTGATCGTGATTACAAGAGAGCATAATGACAGGCTGAAAGTAAAGAACCTAAAGCAGGATCTCTAATGAATGAGATGCATGGCCTATACAGGTTATCCATTGCGCAGATAAGTAAATAAAATCCTATAAGCATGTTTTATACCCATTATTTATACTAAGCATGCATAACCCTCCCTCATATTCACTATTCAACCCCAATCGTTTGTTTACAAATTATTACAAACCAGTATCATCTGGATTACAGTAAATAAGAACAAAAAAATAAGAAGTTATTCTATAGGGAGCCTTCAATCAGGCCCAGTCTTCCAACCTCAACCCCTTCGAGTTCATAGCCTTTGCCATGGTCTAGGTGCGGCAAAGCTCCCTAGGGCCCCACTGGGTCCCTGGCCAATATCAGCACCTAGACATTTAAAAGAAAATGCATGACATGTGCAGTGTGGAATACCACCCTTGTGTGCCAAAGTTCAGTGAGTACTCAGAGGTACTCAAAGCAATGCTCACACGAAGGGGGCAGAACCTATTTTCTAAGAGTAGTGTGAAGTGCAGGAAGAAGAGTTTTCGAAAATAAGGGGGTTTGTTTTAAAAGAAAACAGCAGAACTATAGTTCAACAGTACATGATTGCATACAAGGATCATGGGGAAAGGGAAACAGATAGATCACACAATGCTGAAGGGGATACAGGTTTAATGAACATGACTACACAAAATCAAGGGATTCAGGGGAACCTGGAAGTAGTAAAATATAGGCATGCTAATGTATAACAACGGACATAGGCATAGCAAGGAATAGACAAAGTCAGACTTAGCATGTAAATCAGAAGACATGGTGAAGTATTAGAGCAAAGAATCAATTACACATTGAGCAGGAGAAGCATAAGTAGAAAAAATCACAAAGATAACGAACTGAAACAAAAATAAACACATTGGTGTGAGACTTGAAAATTAATTAGGACATACCAGTAAAAGAGCAGGATGCAAAGACAAGGTAGTAACACTATATTAGCCTTGGCTTTCAGCCGGCTAATAATAAGCAGGAGCAGAGAATAGCAATAGAACAAAGAGCAAGAGAGAATGCAGATTTTAAAGTATTCAGTGTGTGTAAACCAGGAAGACTTGTCGTCTGCTATGTAAAAGTCTTAGGGTATTTATAGTTGAAAGTAGGTGGTAAAAATAAGGTTAAAAAAATCACAGAAATATGTCAATTTAAGAACTCGGAATCAATTGACTGAAGAATCAAGGAAGTACTCCCATTAATTAAGGGAATCAAAATCAAACGAAAAAATTCAGCACCATATAAGGCAAGTAGAAAAATCAGGGCATGGTTAAATAAGGAATGAGTCAAGGTTCAGTATGCATATAGTAACCAATTAAGACCAAATTCAGGAAAATTACAATTAAGGAAAGGCTAGGTAGAATAGAGTACCATAGAATATAAGGTAACAAAGATCAGTTAATCTAAAACAGGCGAATAGAATGCTAGGGTTTTGAAAGAAAGTTTTTGAATTACCAATCAATAAAGGAAAATCAGAATCAATCATGCGAAGTCATGATTCTGCATTCTCAACGTATAAATAGAGGTGAATGAACAAGAGTAACAAACAAAATCAGCCATATAGACATAAGGGGGACAAGAGATGAACAAACACAACCATCCAGAGATAGTGAAAATAGGTTAGGATTCAACAAGGCATATTCGAAGCATGGTGACCATGAGACATTAACAAGAATCAAGTAAATAGGCTAGCAGACAGAACCAAAGTAAGGAAAATCAGGCTATCACACATAATCAAACGAAGAAACATGCTAACACATACAGACAAGGCAAAGGAAATTAGGCTAACACATATAATCGAAGCAAAGAAGCATGCTAACACACATAATCAAACGAAGAAACATGCTAACACATAGAGACAAGGCAAAGGAAATTAGGCTAACACATATAATCGAAGCAAAGAAGCATGCTAACATACATAATCAAACGAGGAAACATTTTTAGAAATTAGGGTTTTTAGCAGAGTCAAGCTAAAAAATAGTAAGAGCATAAAATCAGTCAAAAATAAACAAGGAAAAGGTTTTAATCATAAAGAAAACTGGTCGAAACATGTGTAAAAGAAATCCAAGAAACCCTAGTTTTTTCAAAGAGAGTAAAAATGGTTCAAAGTAGAGAATCTTTCAGAAGAAACTCGAGAATAAGCAGAACATAGAGAAAAATATGAAAATAGCATGAAAATAACACTGTTTTGAGAGATTCAGGAGAGGGTTAGGGTTTCAAAAAAGGGGGGGAAACCCCTAATAGAAGTGGTGAGAACCTGTTAACACTTCAGAGATAGTGACATATAGGGTGTGATTTCGCCTGAAATCACACCGGAGAACTCACAGGTAGCATATGTACCTCAAAGTCTCCAAAAGCTCTCCCTGCCTCAAGGATGGTAAGCCTGTGCAGAAGTACCTGGATCTGCACATGAAAAACATGCACAGAAAGGGCATGAGTACACCACATCGGTACTCAGTAAGTGCCAAGCCTAACCTCGGTAGTGTAGTGACGAGGAAGGTCATGGCCCTACTGAGGTTAAATAAGGTATAAGGTTTAACAGTGTGAAATAAACAGTGTAAATAAGTAACACAAGATATAAAGGATAGCAAAAACTATCACAAAGGTAAGTAAAACACAGTAAGAGAACACAACTCAGCTCCAAGATAACAACCGGGGATCTCCCAGGATACCATCCTGTAGTCCCCAAATATAAATATCATCTCTAGTGGATCTCCCGGGTGTAGTCCCGTAGTCCAACTCATAAATGTGCAGGGGGATCTCCTGGAATGCAATTCCGTAGTCCCAAAGTAAACATACAGGGGAGCTCCCGGGATACCGTCCCGTAGTCCAAAACTAAAAGTGTAGGGGGATCTCCCGGAATACCGTTCCGTAGTCCCAAAGTAAATACACAGCAACAACAAGAATTCAATCCAATCAATTTCATATCCAAATGAAGCAGGTAATCCTAACCTAGCATGGTTCACGTAATACAATTAAGGCGGTTAAGGCAAATAGAGCAATTTAGTCAAGTAGCCACGTTTCTCTAAGCTACAGCAGGTTAAATGTCCAAACACTGTAAGCAAGGAAAGGAAGAACACAACTCAAGGCTATTTTTAATGAAAAACTGGATTTTCCAATAATTAGCACAACTACGCGCTCGTCACCTCACGTATGAGGAATTTCAATTACCACAATATCAATCCTAAGGGAAAAGGTCCCCCATACAAAGTTAGATAAGCCACTTACCTCGAATAAGGCTCAAAATCAACTAGAAACCACGCTCTTGCCACGAGTGTCCGACTCCAAATGGCCCAAATCTATTCAATTCCATTTCATAATGTAAATAATACTTCAAGAAGCTGAATCTACAATTAAATTCTAACTAATACGCAAAATGATGTAAAATGACCAAAATGCCCCTCGGGCCCACATCTCGAAATCGGGTGAAATTTATATTTTCAGAATCCTCACACTCACACGAATCTATTTATATAAAAATCTCTCAAATCGGATGCCAACAACCCAATCAAAACCCAATAATTCGGTCTATGAAGTTTATCCAATTTTTCCAACAAATTCGAAATTTAAGGGCTAGATTCAAGTTAGGAATCATGGAAATTGATCTAAGTTGGGTAGATATCACTTACCTAAGTTGCCCAGGTGCAAACGTCTTCAAAAATTGCCCCTCTCGAGCTCCCAAATTCGGAATTTTGAAAATAAGCTTAAACCCTCGATTTGGGATTTTTAATAATCTACCCAGGTAATTTATGCATGGCGAACGCGGAAGGACAATCACGTTCGTGAAGAAGGAACTAAAGCTGCCAAGAAAAAGGCCATCGCGAATGCGAGATAAGGGTCGCGAACGCGGAGGGTAAAGAGCAGGGGCTTTCGCGAACGTGGAGGCTGGGTCGCGAACGCGGAGAAGAAAATAGACACAACCCCTCAGCGCCAAATTCTACTACGCGAACGCGAGGGGCTGGACGCGAACGTGAAGAAGGATACCAGCTGACAGTTTTTCTGCAATTCAATAAATTCTAAAAATGACTCGTTGAGCATTCGAAACACGCGCGAGGCCCCCGGGACCTCAACCAAAAGCACCAACATATCCTAAAACCTCATTCAAACTTGTTCCAACCTTTGGAACGCTCAAAACAACATCAAAACACCTATTTTTCATCAGATTTATCCTTAAGAATTTCAAAAACTCTAAAAACACATTTTCGATCAAAAAGTCTACCAAACCTCGACCGAATGACCTGAAACTTTACACGCACATCCCAAATGACATAACGGAACTACTGCAACTCTCGGAATTCCATTCCGACCCTCGGATCAAAATCTCGCTATCGAACCGGAAACTTCCAAAATTCAACCTTCGGCATTTCAAGCCTAAATTAGCTAGGGACCTCCAAAACACAATCCGACCACGCCCCTAAACCTGAAATCACCTAACGGAGCTAACGCAACCATCGAATTTCCATTCTGAGGCCGTCTTCACACTGTTCCGACTACGGTCAATTTTCTAACACTCCAGCTCTCATTCGGGGACTAAGTGTCCCAAAACTCTCCGAAACACAAAACCGAACATCCCGGAAAATCAAAATAGCTGAAATAAACTTGGGAAAAATAGTTAATAGGGGATCGGGGCATAAATTCCAAAAATGACCGGCCGGGTCGTTACAATGCGTCTGATAGATGTTGTCACAACCTATTTATATGGCACATTATACAAGGAAATTTATATAAAAATCCTTGAAGGGCTTAAAGTTCCTAAAACTAATAAACGTTTTCAAGAAACTTCAATAAAGTTTCAAAAATTCTTATACGGATTGAAACAATCAGGCCGAATATGGTATAATCACCTGAGTGAGTATTTGCTGAAAGAAGGGTATAAATATCATTGGAACTCCTGGGGAACTTCCAAAAGCTGTAGAGTGTTTGAAGAAAGAGTTTGAAATGAAAGATCTTGGAAACACAAAATTTTGTCTTGGTCTACAAATTGAGCATGAAGATGGATTTTTTGTCCATCAATCAACTTATACCGAAAAGATCCTAAAGCATTTTTATATGGATAAAGCACATCCATTGGGTACCGCGATGGTTGTGAGATCACTAAATAAAGATCCATTCCAACCTTATGAAAATGATGAAGAGCTTATTGGTGATGAAACTCCATATATCTTGCAAATAATACTCGACCAGATATAGCTTTTGCGGTAAGATTATTAGCAAGATTTAGTTCCTTTCCAACGACAAGACACTGGAATGGTGTTAAGCATATTTTTAGATACCTCCGAGGGACTACTAATATGAGATTATTTTATTCATATGAATCCGATTCATAAATGATTGGCTATGCAGATGCAGGTTATTTGTCTGACCCACATAAATCTCTATCTCAAACAGGCTATCTATTTACTTGTGGAGGTACAGCTATTTCATGTCAACAAAACAAACTTTACCTGCTACATCTTCCAATCATGCAGAGATAATAGTTATTCATGAGGCTAGTCGAGAGTGTATATGGTTGAGATCAGTGACTCAACACATTCAACAACTGTGTAGTCTTTCTCTTAAAACAAAGATTCCAACGATATCGTAAGAAGATAATGTTGCTTGCATAGCTCAACTTAAAGGAGGCTATATCAAAGGAGACAGAACAAAGCACATTTCACCAAAGTTCTTTTTCACATATGATCTTCAGCAAAATGGTGAGATAGATGTTCAACAAATCCGTTCAATTGACAATCTAGAAGATTTATTCTTTAAGGCATTACCAACATCAATGTCACGTTAAAGGCTTTATAAATTTAAAATGTTTGACCAATTTTTGACTTTTTGGAAAACGGGTCAGTATTTTGGTTCCGAAATCCGGTATAGGTCCAATACCAATATTTATGACTTGTATGTGAAATTTGGTGAGAAACGGAGTTGTTTGACGTAGTTCGGACGTTCGGTTGTGAAAATAGAAGTTTCAAAGTTTTCTTGAAAATTTCATTTGATTTAGCGTTCAATCTTTCACTGCTTTTTCTAAGATTTCAACCTAAACTCTAAAGTTTTCATGGTGGAAATTGGGGGTTTTGAGTAGAATTAGGGATTTTTGAAAAATGGGGATTTAGACCTCAAATTGAGGTCGGATTCCAAAACAAATTACATAACCAGGCTCGGGGGTGAATGGGTAACCGGGTTTTGGTCCGAATATTGGATTTCGACCAAGCGGGCCCGGGTGTTGACTTTTCCAATAATGACATAAATTGAATTCTTTACAATCGTGGGTAGCTCTTAAGGCTTAATTTGAATCGTTTGGTTGGTAATTTGCTAGATTCTATTGGTTCGGAGGCTTGTTTGAAAGGAAAGGCCGTGGTTGAGCTTTGAGTTTGGTCTTTGGAGCGAGGTAAGTGTCGTGGTTAACTTTGACTTGAGGGAATTAGGAACCCTCGGATTATGTACTATATGAATTTCATGTGAGCGACGTATATGCGAGGTGACGAGTACTTATACGCCGCCGAATTATCTGTTTTCCCCAATTTTCCGCTTTTACTTAATTATTTCCTTCCCTGTCTTAACTGTTATATGCTCTAAATGCTTTCCCTGCTTAACTGCTACGTGTTAATCAATATCTTCTCCTATTAATGATGTTAGCCCTTCCATAGTTCCATGATTCCCTGCTATGTGCTTAAATTGGCTTACTTGCACCTTCTAATTATCAATTACAGGATTGGTCTCGCTGTGTAGCATTATTCGTATAGATTTCTATATTGTAAAAGTTTTCCTTTTGGTTCAGTTTGGTAATTATTGATCATAAAGGTTTGTGGTTTGAATTGTTGATTTGACTGTGCATTGATTTTTTGTACTGATATGGTGGGATCGGGCTGCACACCGCAACATGTGTAATAAAGGTGAATGATATGATGGAATAAGGGTAAATATGTACTATATAGTGGGAATGTGTTGCAAGCCGCAACAGGTGGAATAAGGGTGGATTGATATGGTGAAATAAGGGTGACTCTTAATACTGTTTAGATATATGGTGGGATCAGGTTGCGCGCCGCAACATTTATATTTTATCTCTGTTGTTGATGTTATTATAGTGAAATAAGGGAGGATTATGTACTGTAAGGTGGGATCGGATTGCGCGCCGCAACAGCCTATGTATTTCCATTTCTTGAGCCGTGTTTGATTTTTTTCAGTGTTCTCATTTGAAATCCTAAGGATTGGTATATTCGGGACGACATTGGTTCATTTCTTGAGGCTGTAGCCATTGTTTATAATTGACTGTTAAATCTTGTTTTGTATTTCCATTTTCTGTCATTATTATATATTGCGTACAGGTTGTAGAGTAGGTGACCCGCCTTAGCCTCGTCACTACTTCGTCGAGGTTAGGATCGACACCTACCAGTACATGGGGTCGGTTGTACTGATACTAAACTCTGCACTACTTGTGCAGATTTTAGAGTCGGTCCCAGCGGCGGCTACTAGAGAGCTCGAATCGGCAACCTGTGGAGACTTGAGGTATAGCTGCTCAGCGCCCGCAGCTCCTGGAGTCCCCTTCCTGTTTTTTTTATTTAGCTGTGTATCTTCTTTTCAGACAACTTGCTGTTATTTCAAACCCTTGTATGTACTATTCTAGTAGCTTGTGCACTCGTGACACCGGATTTAGGGATTTGCAGTAGATATTCACGGTTTTAGCTTCCGTATTTATAAATTTTGGATTATTACAGTTGAAACGGTTCTTATTCATTAATAAATTTTAGACTGTTAAAAAATAAATTGTTCTAACGTTGGCTTGCCTAACAAGTGAAATTGTTAGGCGCCATCACGGTCCCAATGGTGGGAATTCAGGTCGTGACTAGTTGGTATCAGAGCAATAGGTTACATAAGTCTCACGAGTCACGAACAAACTTAGTAGAGTTTGGAGGATCGGTATGGAGACGTCTGTACTTATCTTCCAGAGGCTATGAAGTTAGGAACAATTTCACCTCTATTCTTCTCTATCGTGCGATTTTTATTCTATCATTGCTGATTAGACCCTTCTCTGTTCTCTCGCAGATGGCGAGAACACGTACTACATCCTCAGTTGAGCAACAGCAATAGCCCCTAGTGGTAGCTCCAACAAGGTGCAGAGGTTGAGGCCGAGGCCGTGCCGGAGGCCGAGGCAGGGGCAGGGTTCAGCCTAGAGCTCGAGCGGCAGCACCAGCAGCGAAGCCTCAGGTGGAGTTTGATGAGGAGGCTCCAGCCCATACTGTTCCAGTAGGACCACCTTAGGTCCCGGATGGGTTCATCGCCACCCCAGTGCTACAGGATGCTTTGGTCCGTTTGGTGGGCCTTATGGAGAGTGTGGCCCAGGCCGACACTTTTCCCATGGCACCAGCCATCTCTCAGGCTGGAGGAGGAGCACAGACTCCTGCTACTCCCACCGTGGAGTAGATAGCTCCCCAGTATCAGACTCTAGCAGCTCAGCCAGTTAGAGTAGTTCAGCCAGTTGTTGCGGCACAGGCCGGTGGCGGACATGCTATGTCTCCTGAGGGTTTATTGAGATTGAACAAGTTCACCAAGATTTTCCCAGATCACTACAGTGGGGCACCTTCTGAGGACCCACATGATTATCTTGACAGCTGCCATAAGGTGTTGCGGAACATGGGGATAGTGGAGACCAATGGGGTCGATTTTGCTGTGTTTCAGATGACGGGTTCCGCTAAGAGATGGTGGAATGATTTTCTATTGACCAGACCAGCTAGGTCGCCTTCTTTTACTTGGGACCAGTTCTCTTAGATATTTAATTTCTTGAGAAGTTCCTTCCTATCACTCAGAGAGAGAGCTACCGCACGCAGTTCGAGCGCCTCCAGCATGGCAGTATGACCGTCACCTAGTATGAGACCCGTTTTGTGGACTTAGCCTGTCATGTTATTCTTCTGCTTCCTACCGAGAGAGAGAGGGTGGGGAGGTTTATTGAGGGCCTAGCTCATCCTATCAAGTTGTAGATAGACAAGGAGATCGGGAGTGAGATTTTTTTTAGACGGCTGCCAATGTCGCCAGGCGAATCGAGGATGTTCTTTCATAGGAGAAAGGGCAAGGGTCTGACAAGAGGCCTCGTCATTCCGGCGGCTTTAGTGGCACCTCATCTGGAGGCAAGGGTACTTTTGGTAGGGGTCATCCTCCAAGCCAATTCATTCAGTGCTTCAGGCATCCTATAATGCTTCAGGTAGTCGTGGTCCTTATGTACCTCATTCTGGATAGCCAGCCTACAGTGCACTGCCAGCTCCTATCAATGCACCTCCTATTCGGAGTTATTACCGTGATCATCCACCCCGTTCAGGCCAGTCTCAGTTTCAGCAGCCACAGCACCAGGATGGATGTTATGAGTGTCACACCTCCTTTTTCTTACTACACCCCGTAAATGGTATAATAAAGGGAGTTATTTCCAACTTGAAGTGACAATCGAAACGGGATTATTATTAAAGATTCAGAGTCGCCACTTGGGAGATTTATGGTGTCCCAAGTCACCGGTTTAGAATCCCAAATCGAGGAAAAGAATGACTCTGTTTAACAGTCCGCGAACCAGAAATCCGAGTAAGAAATTCTGCTAACACGGGAGAAGGTGTTAGGCATTCCCGGGTTCCATGGTTCTAGCACGGTCGCTCAACTGTCATATTCGGCTTAAATTATCTGATTTTAAACAATTATGAACCTATGTGCAAATTTTAACTTCAACCGCTTTTATTTATTTTTTTAGAGAAAATTGCAACGTTATTAAAACACGTCTCAAACCACGTCACATAAATGCACCCGTGGTCTTTGACATATTTTAACTTCGTTGGGATTTGGATTTGGGTCACATAAAGGTGCACCCGAATTTAGAAAAGTAATATTATTAAACACGCTCCTAAAGCAACTACGCGTTTGCACTTTGCGAGGGCCATGGAATTTGCTAAATGGCACGCCTCGGAATCTAAGGATCAATTCAAGATTAAATAAAGTGAGGGCCATGCAATTGTCATTTTTGTTTGGCATGGCACACCTCGATTCTAATTTTAAGAGAGAGTTCGAACCAAGTGTTCGAGGACCATAACTATTTGTATTGTGATATATGGCTCACCTCAATTATCTGATGGAAGCCGGTCTTCTAATATTAAACGCAACAACAGATGTTATACTACCAGAATTATATGATGGAAGGAATTATTTAGGGAAGGAAGATTCAAATCAGCGAAATAACTAACAACCTAATAACAGGGCAATCCAGATTCTGTTTCAAACGTTTGGGCCCAAAGGTGAGCCCACATGAATAATGCAAGGTTCACACTGTTGCTCACACGAAAGTATGAACGCAGAAATTGGGCCAGCGTTGAGGCCCAGGCCCGATACTTCATCAGTAGCAATCAAAATCAAGAACTAAAGCTGAGTCAATTTGACTTGGATACTAACAATCACGGTTGAATGCATACTATCATTTCCAAGCTAAACTAACACATGATGGATGAGGACACTTCATGGACAACTATTTGTAATTCAATACTGAATTTAAAGCAGTGCAAACCACGGGTATTCATTTCAAATTCATGCCTAACGAAAAATGCTTTCGAAATGAAAAGGTAAGAGCATGCTTCCTTTTAAAGTTCCAAACCAGTAACTTCATCAAAACGCTGGAGATTAAAACTATACTAAACTAAACACTTGAAAAACATGTTACAAGGCGTTATACTCTATCACTTCTAATTACCCAACTCCACAAAGGAGCTGCCCAGCAAGCATCAAAAATGGAAATCATGAGGCCCACGTTAGCCTCCTTAACACTCACAGATGCAACAAACTATAAACACCATAATGAAAGCCTCTTTATTACAAAACCAAATACTCAGCTATAGAAATAGCAACTAAGAAAACAGTAGTGAAGAGTGAGTGATTACAGAAGATGAATCAGTTATAGCCTTCTCACGTAAATCTAACACCAATCAATGCCACTACGAGGCTATGTATCTCAAGCAGACTTTAATACACAGAAAATCAAACAGGAACTAAAGAAGCAAATAATTCAAGGCAAGTGAACAGCAGTCTCATATTCCAAAGTCAAGCTCTCCATTACATTCAAGTAATATCCACAAGTGTCAGGGTATACCTGGAAGTTGAAAAGCAAAACAGAGAAATGAAGGATCAGCAGTGGAATCAGTAGCAGGAACAGGAGTCAGCCACAAAAGCAGCCCAGAAATGATTGAGAAAAGACCACTTTAACCCAATTTTGAACCCACAATGATATCCATAACGTTCAGAATCAAAATCCACCCAAGAGTGAACCAAAAAACTTGAATACTAAACAGATTCAGCTCATTTTTAACCTTCAGTTGCTCAGAACTTGTCACAGAATGAGTACCACAAAAAAATTCAAAGATTTTCAATGGAACAGTATTTTTTTGTATTTTTGTTTTTAGCCGTCTCTTGTTTCTGATTTTCAACCCCCTCCTCCTTAAAGCCAACTTAATGCCTTTATAGGCCAGCCAAATAGGGCAGCCCTCCTCAAATTAGTTTTCCCCTTAGGCCCTCTTTTAACTTTAATTTTAGCCTAGGTAACCCTCAATTTCTGACTTGTTTTCCAAGTTAGTTATCCAAAAACCAGAAAAATCAAATTAACCCCTATACTAGAAGTTTCCAATCTGTTATGAAAGATTCCCCAACCCGTGCCCCTATTATTACCGTTAAAACCAACTGGGTCAAACTGACCCAAATACCCAACCAAACTGGATTTCATCAAACTAGTTCTTCCCCTTTTCCTTGGGCTTCAAATCAACCAGGCCCCAAACCAAAATTGAACTCAAAAACAAAACGGGCTAAAGGGAATCAAAACCAAAAATTTATTATATTGCAAACAAAACATGATGAAATAAAAATGACAGAACTATCAAACTTGAAACAAACATGAACTAATAATTCTCAACACAAGCAGGCATGGTTGACTTGGAGAAAGAAATGACAGAGAGCAGAAGAGAGAGGCAAACAAAGCGTGGAATTGGAACTGAAAGATAAAAGGAACTGAAATAACCTAATTGCATAACAGGACCAGCTTCCCAACCAATGGCCTTTCAAAACGGACTTCCACTATCCGAGTTCAAGCCAAAATTGGCATTCGTCATGGGTTTTTTTGAAAACCGACGAAAAACACCAATTTCGACCCCGACCGGCCATAAAATTCGAAGAATTTCTGCTACCCGTTTTCAGATTCGAAAGGTTTTGGGGGATATTCGAAGGAAGAACTTTGTGGATTCAACATGAGGGAGGTGTGGGGTTTTCAAAGCGTTAGTTTGGCGGAGTTTAGGAGCCAAAACGCTGATGTCCATGGCGGATTAGGGTTGAGAGGTGCGAAGGAGATGAGAGAGATGGGAGATGAAAGAACTGACCCGTCTCTGAGGTTTTTCGGAAAGATATAAGGAGATTGAATCTTTAGTTTCTAGCCGTTGGATGGATCGAGATGAATGGCCAGGATTGACAAGGGTCAAACGACGTCGTTTAAGCTGGGGAAATGCTGGACCGGGTTACACTTGGGTTGGAATTGGGGCGGGATTTGCATTGGGCTTGGGTGAATTGGCTAAAAGATGGCCCAAGCTAAATCTCTTCTTCTTCCTTTCTTTTATTTGTTTTTTTTATTCCTTTTTTCTAAATTCTTTTAATTCCTTTTTCTTTTATTTTCCACCTTTTTTTTAGAATTAATGCAAATCCTAAAATAATTCCGAGAAACTAATTAACTCAATAAAGTCTCTAAATAATAGTTAACTCAACAAATTAAAAGGAAAATTACTTAAAAATAAAAGTTAAAATTAAAGATGCAAATTACACTATTTTTGTGATTTTCCATTTTTATAAAACAACCAATTTGTTGATTAATCCTAAAATGCAAAGTTAAATCCTGAATGCAAAAAATGCAAGATATTTTTGTATTTTTTTATAAAATAAACATGCACAGACAAATACAAACAATTAACGGAAAATGCCACAAAAATCCACAAAATTGCAAACACTGAAAGAAATTATTTTGTGTTGAATTTATGAGAGTAATTCATGTAGGGCAAAAATCACGTGCTCACTGTTGCTCCAAAACGCACACGCAAGTATACGCGGTCGTCAAGTAATGAAGTGACTAAAAGTCGGATGTCGGTCCCACGAGGACTTGTGATTAAATATAAACTAAATTAGACTATCCTAATTATCTAAACAAGAATTAAACCTAGAAGTTCTAAACTAATTAAATAAAGAATATAAATAATGAACTTTAAACAAAGGAAGAGCAGATTTTTATGATATCAATGTAATGAAAATGATCTAGGGTTATGGGCTATCTAACATTCCTATTGTATTCTTCAATTGAATTGACTAACTAATTTATCTAGTTTATTGGTTGACAGGGTTAATATTGCTCATAAGAATCTGTCGAGTTCTTACTCGCCTATTCAAGCTAACCTAACGCCTATATGTCTATGGAGTTAGAATCAACAAGAACGCATTTATAATTCCTGTATTTCAACCAAGCAAGGCAATTAGGTATATGTCTATCCTAATTGCGAATCCGTTCCCCGATGCCCAGGTTCAAGAACTTGCTCTACTCAATCCTATATGCAATCTAGAATTCCCACTTTCGAGTTCAACTCTAGATTCGTAGATAGTATTCAATTGGTGATCAAGCAATCAAATAATTAAGTGCAGGATTGAATAAATAAACCAATATGATAAACTAAGCAATAAAAATCAATATTCGAATAACAATAGTCATGAAAGAACCACAACCCTAGAACGTGAAGTTTAGCTCCACATAGACATGGTAGCAAAACAACAAATCATACAAAGAAGCATAAAAAGACTAAGTTTGGTGGAAGAAAAGATGAAACTCGGCCTCCACGATGGCTCTGTGCTTGTGTTTTCCTCTCAAAAACGTCCTCCCCCCTCAAAGTGGTGTTTTAGGATGTATTTATATGACCTAGGGTTGATGAGGGGCGGAATTCTTCAATCCAACTTCGGATGGGAGAGCTGGAATCCGTGTCTGCCTTCGCGTCTAGACGCGAACTTTGACGCGGATCCGCGTCTGCCTTCGCGTCTAGACGCGGACTTTGACGCGGATCCAACTTTTGAGATTCTTCCATTTCACGAAGCGCTCCGTGACTTTGCTTCGCTTTGCTGTTTTGTGCCTTAACTTTTCTCCTTTTTCGCGTCCGACTTTGTGCCACGCACGAGAATAGACGAGCTCCCACTCCTTTAATTTCTTCTTTTTGTGTCGAATTGCCATCTTTTGATCATTTAGCATCCAAACTCGTTCCTACACATAAGAAACACATAATGAGTATATTTCACTTCGAAAATCATGTAATCTCCCGCGACACACACAAAAATTAATATGCAAATATACTAAAAAATATGCACTTTTCATCATTTATCACCAAACATCACTTACAGTTGCCCCTCTTTGCTCGGGAACACGAAGAGTTTTCGTGCAAAGATAAGTGAGCGGATATTTTTGCCCGTTTGAACACTCCGTGGGAAGCATTTTTGAAAGATTTGACCGCACCCTGCTTCTGAGGTTGCCTACATATCCTTGGCTAAACAGGAATCAAGTCAGTGTAGTTCGGGAAGGTCTGGTAGCTGGGACTACCATGAAGCTGTGGCTTCACTGTTACTGCTGCTGCTGCTACTGCTTACTGAACCCCTTAATTACACCATGTCACAATAAAAAGAACCTAGACTATGCTATGATAGATGAATCACAAAAGATCCTATTTATATCTTCAAACTTGCTCTTGTGGTTCTTGTTGCCTTGTTGACTTGTATTCTCCCAGTGAAATCCCTTTGTTGCCGCCTTGAATTGTAATCTGAGATGTTTTCTCTTTCTCTAGGTGGATGCCTAACTTCAACTTGAAATGTATTCTCCTGCTCTCCAGGCGGGCTTCTGACTTCAAAACTTGAGATGTATTCCTCTGCTATACAGGCGGACTCCTGACTTCAACACTTGAAATGTATTCCTCTGCTATACAGGCGGGCTACCGACTTCAAAACTTGAAATGTATTCCTCTGCTATCCAGGCGGGCTCCCGACTTCAAAACTTGAAATGTATTCCTCTGCTATCCAGGCGGGCTCCCGACTTCAAACTTGAAATGTATTCCTCTGCTATACAGGCGGGCTCCTGACTTCAAAACTTGAAATGTATTACTCTGCTATACAGGAGGGCTCCTCACTTCCAAACTTGAAATGTATTCCTCTGCTATACAGGCGGGCTCCTGACTTCAAAACTTGAATGTATTCCTCTGCTATACAGGCGGGCTCCTGACCTCCAAACTTGAATGTATTCCTCTGCTATACAGGCGGGCTCCTGACTTCAAAACTTGAATGTATTCCTCTGCTATACAGGCGGGCTCCTGACTTCAAAACTTGAAATGTATTCCTCTGCTATACATGCGGGTTCCTGACTTCAAAAATTGAAATGTATTCCTCTGCTATACAGGCGGGCTCCTGACATCAAAACTTGAAACGTATTCCTCTACTATGCAGGCGGGCTCATGACTTCAAAACTTGAAATGTATTCCTCTGCTATACAGGCGGGCTCCTGACTTCAAAACTTGAAATGTATTCCTCTGCTATACAGGCGGGATCCTGACTTCAAACTTGAATGTATTCCTTTGCTATACAGGCGGGCTCCTGACTTCAAACTTTAAATGTATTCCTCTGCTATACAGGCGGGATCCTGACTTCAAACTTGAAATGTATTCCTCTGCTATCTAGGCGGGCACCTGACTTCAACAAAATAGACAAAAACAAGGAAAATTTTCTGTCCCAGTTTGGTAGCTGGGCACATGGGTGAGTGTAAAACATGAATCATTCTACCAACTATTGCTAAGAATTTAAAAGCTAAGCCCTATTATACAGGGAGGTCCCGACAACTGACAGTTATAGATCTAAGCTGCATCTTCTAAAGGTATTACTTTCGCTAAGTTCTGTTATCTAAGAGGGTTGTAAACTACATCCTATTATCCAGGAAGGCCCTGAAAACTCCTAATTGAATCCTATCTTAAACGTGCAAATTTTGAAACCAACTTATATTCCTTTGGGGTGTATTTATGCTAAATTATGCTACTCATGATTGTTTTGAAAATTTAAACTAGGTCCCATTTTCCAGGAGGGTCCTGAGAGTTTACGGTCAAACCTGTTTTGGTGCTTGCTCTTTCCCCTACGGAGGGTTCCTCCGAAACAAACGAAATTTTCTGCCCCTGTTTCAATCAAAGAAAAATCTTGTCAGTTTAAAATGTGGTGGTTGGTTTGTGGCCTTGAACTTTGAGGGAGATTGCTCCTTCACTTCCAATGATGACTAATTTCCACTCGAAGACCTTGCTTGTTTATGGACTAACCCCTTTTCTGTCGTCCTCATAAAATACCCTTTCTTTGTTTAAACCCAATATCCTCTATTTGTTGCATTGCATGAACCGGCACCTCCCCAACCTTTGTTTCTCACATAAATCCCAAAGCACGTCCATTGCTCCCCACTCCGTGTATATGTTTTTCTTTCTTGACTTATCCACTGGCCTTGGCCTTGAGGTCTGTTGCTCCTTCACTTGTCATGATAACTTTGATTTCTGCTTGGAAGACCTCGCTTGTCGCTGGTTAACCATTTTTGTCAATCTTTCCGCCGAAAATACCTTTGATCTGTTCACCCTAACCCTTCATCTGTTGCATTATTCATGAATTGATATACCAAGCCTCTTTGTATTTCACAAGGATCCCCAAAGCATGATGATTATTACCAGCTCAGTGCTCTTGTTGTTTTTCCTGACTTGTGACACTTTGATGTGCTAGCCAGACCCCGTTTTGTGCAGTTGGAAAGCTGGTGGCAGATTTTGAAGGCATTTCTCACTTGTAATGACCAAACAGACTCAGGAGGAGGAAATAAACAAAACAAAAGAACCAGAGTGAAGGACAAAAGGAAGAGATGATTCCTAAAAAGAAAACTACAAAGTAGAAACCTATCAGATATGGATACCAACTCTAATGACCATGACATGCACCTATAGATATTCTGTCAAGCACATCTGATGTTCAGCTCTTGTTGTACCTTTTCGCCGTGAAACTGGGCTTCAATGCTCCGCTTATCCAATCTGATTCACAATCCTTATTTGACTGTAGTGCCCGAAGGGTTTTCACCGTCAAGCCTCTCTCGTTTGATTCTTTCTCTCAACTTACCGTCGCCTCAAGGTGCACGTGAAGGTTTTCACCAATAAGACTCTCTCATTTTCCATTTCTCTCAGCTTTCATCACCTTACGGTGCCTGTGAGGGTTTTCACCAATAAGACTCTCTCATTTTCATTTTCCTCGTTTGGACCGGAGTGTTGCCCCTGATATGATTCACCTTTACCCGCTCGCCTTGTCATCTCTCGAAGACTGATCGGAAGGTCTTTCTTTGGACCATAATGTGGGCTTTTGGGTGGGGTTAGAAAGAAAGGGTATCAAAGAGGGTCAAAACAATTCAAATGGGTTCAAAATTACAACTTTCGGAATCAAATCTCTTGCACAACCACAGCTTCTGCCCCAGTTTCTTTCTTGGGGACTTTTGGATTTTCAAGATGATGAGACCGAACCGTGAGGCTGCCTACGTATCCTTTAAAGGAATCAGGTCGAACGTAGTTCGTGTCGTATGAGTTGCTTTGTTGTTGTGATTTTTCTTTTCTTTTTCTTCCTCTTTCTCTTCTTTTTCTTTTCTTTCTTTCTTTTCTCTTTCTTTGTTTTGTTGTTTTTGTTGTTTTTCTTTTTTCTTTTTCTTCTCTTTTCTTTTCTTTTCTTTTTTTTTCTTCCATTTTACTTCTCTCTTTTTTTGTTCCTTTTCTTTCTTTTCCCTTTACTTATCTTTCATGCTTGTGTTTCTGATCTTTGCTGCTGATTCCGATAGAGAGGTATGAAAGAAACTAAGTAAGGCTCAAAAGGGGTAATGAAGGGTAAGGTGTTTAGATAGCAGAACAAAATGCCTTCATCATTCCAATATTCAAAACATGCCAAGTACAACAACACAATTAAACAAACACTCGTAACATCTTCTGATTATGCCAGACTTGATAACCATATCCACACATTCGCCTTTTCCATTTGTCAATTTTAAAGCTATTGGACAACACTCTCACTCTCATTACCACGAACGGCCCCTGTCAATTTGGCCAACTTGATTTTACGGTTTCTTTATGTTTTATATGCCCCAGTTTCACATGGCTCGGGCTTCAAATACTCTCAAAATGTCCAAATCTGTTCTTATTTTCAAAAATGGTTTCATTGCTTCCTGACTTTCAAATATCAGACTGAGAATTATGCATGCGTCTTATGTCACTAGAATCGGCACTAAACAAAAAGACAAAACAAAAGGATAAAAAGAACTAAACAAAGAAAATGACTGGAATTAACAAAAGACCGGAATTTGCATTAGACAAACGATGAAACGGTTCGCATAACAAAACAAGCAAAACAAACTGGAGTACAACCTTGGAATAGACCTTAAACAAACCTGGACAACACTAAACAAACCACTACGACTAAACAGGCTAGACAAAATGAAAGGATAAGAGGGTTTGACCACAAGACAATATCCGGATTACAACCCTAAAAATAACCCAGACAACAGAAACGACCACAAAATGAACCACCAAGACTCCTCCCTGGCTAACCAAGAAAAGAGCGTCTTTCCAATCGATTAGCCCACCATCTTAGCCACTGACTTTTGCATCAAGAGTACTGGGACCTTCTCAAGTCTCCATCACATTGTTCTTAACGAATTCCCTTTCCAAATAAATCATACCCAACATGTGCGTCTCATTTTGCACAGGTGATGGACTTTGGCTGATGTCTGCCGCATCTGGATTTGGCGCGACAATGTCGCCTGCATTGATAAGCTTCTGAATCGCATTCTTCAGATTCCAACACTTCTCTATGTCATGTCCCGGGGCATTCGAGCAATATGCGCACCTTTGGGAAAAGTCAAACTTCTTTGGAAGAGGGTTTGGTATTTTTATCTGGATCGGCTTCAACATGCCCGAACTCCTTAGCCTCTGGAACAGATTGGCGTATGACCCTTCCAATAGAGTGTAGGCTTTCTTCTTCCGCAACCTCTCATCCCTACATGCTTGATTGGGCCGGAAACCTGATCCAGGGGGTTTCTGGCAGGCTCGTGGGGGTAGAGATGCATTTTGTGGAGCCGGGTACCGGAAAAGTGATGTATGACTCTGGGAGCTCTGTGGAGAGAAGTAGCATTGGGAAGGGTCACCTGGTGCACAAAGATATCCACGGGGACAGTGTCGGGGCTGGGAGTGTTGATTAGGAAAACTCATCGGATCATCTTTTCTGCTTCCCCCTCCCCCACCCAAGCTTGCTGGGATATTCTGAATGTCTTTCGACTAACTCATGATCTTGCTTGACTTGATTCCCTCTTCTACTAACTCCCCCATTCTTAACACCTCATCGAAAGGTCTACCCACGGCCGGTATCAAATGATTGAAGCAGGTGGGCCCCTGGGCTTGCAGGAAAAGCTCAACCATTTCTTTTTCACCAATCGGGGTACTGACTCGAGCAGCTTGCTCCCTCCATCTGAGCCCAAACTCTCTAAATCTTTCCTCCGATTTCTTTTCCATTCTAGATAGGGAGGAACGGTCTGGGGTAACGCCTGATTTGCATTGGAAGTATCGAACAAAATCCTGAGCCAAGTCACCCAATATAGGCCACTTACCAACATCTTGACGCGTATGCCAGTCCAAAGCTGCCCCAGTCAGGTTCTTACTGAAATATGCCATCATCAAGTCATCTTTTTCTCCAATAATTCTCATTTCATTGCAATAAGCCTTCAAGTGGGCTACCGGATCTCCAAACCCACCATACAAGTTGAATTTTGGCACTTTAAACCCCACGGGCAAACGAACGTCAGGCAACGCAGACAGTTCTTTGTAAGCCACGCTACCCGGATTTCCCCTTCCTTGCCTGTCCCTTAAGGACTGTTCTATGCTTTTCAGCTTCTTGGGTACCCCATCTAACCCTTCTCTTCCTGTGAATTTTCCATTTTCACATGAGGCTCGTCCCGTGGGCCTTGCTTGTGCGAGTTGGGAACCTTTTGAGCAACCTCGGAGGGGTAATATTGGGCGTTATGAGCTTTGGGCGGGTGTTCATTGTCGAGAACAGTGGATGTGATCGGAGGGCACTTTTGGGAAAAGATATTTGGACGACGAGTGGTGGAGCTACTAGGGTGGCTGGGAAAGATGTGATAGGCGAGTAAATATGGAGAGTGTGGAGGATCGCCTCGCGTTGTGTCCGGAGTTTGGGTAAGGACAACGTCTAGGAAGCTGGGTGGTGGCGGGGGTGGTGCTTTCCCAGTCATCCATGCCCGATACATGTCCGCCACGTGTTGTCTCAACATCTTTACCTCTTCTACCAACCTGTTATCCTGTTCAACCAGCTGCTTTCGGGCATCGGTATCAACCCACTCAGTTCTGTTGTTCTCTGCCATTGTCTTTTGCCTTTGTGTTGTAGGGAAGAGTTACTTTAAAAACCACAAACCAACCACCTTTCTGAAATGATATGACAAAATGAAACCATCACGTTAGCGTTAGGGCATTTAACATATTGGTACCCGCACATTTGGGGAATGAATACACCTAAGCAGTTAACAGTTTCTATTACGCATTTGCTCGACTGCTTGCGTCATCCCAGCCTTTTCCCTATTTCCAATTACAAACTTCTCTCTTTTTCTTCTTTTCTTTTCCTTCCTTTTACTCTTCTTTTTTCTTTCATTCTTGCCTTTTATTTCTCATTCCCTCTTGTTTTTCCATTGTCTCTTTCTTTTGGTTTCTTATTTTTCTCTTTTTGTTTTTCTTTTCTCTCTTGCTTTTCCTCTCTTTTCTTTTCTCTTTTCATTTGGCTACGGTCGAATCCTATGGAGATTGCCTACATATCATGACCCCGCATGAATCAGACCAAGCGTAGTTCTTGGAAAATAAATGTAAAATAAATAACAAAATATTTTGGGGTTTTCAATTTTTATAAAAAGAAAATACTTTGATTACAAAGACTCAAAACTGAAAAACTAACAGACTCGAAATACAGACTCCAAAATAAACTATCATACTTCAAAAAAGAAAATACAGACTCGAAAACAAATGACAGACTCCAACGGGAAGAAAGTACAGACTCAAAACAACTGACAGACTCTAGCAGAAAAGGAAATACAGACTCAAAACAACTGGCAGACTCCAAAGGGATCTTGTTCCTAATTGTTATTGGCACATTTGGGCTCGTGCTCATTCTGCACATTTATTAAGGTGATTAAGCAAAATCAAGACTCATTTGACTCAAAAACAGAGTTGACACTTTTTCTTTTTTCAAATTAAGAACACAGACCCGGTTTTGCGCATACGGCCTTTCAGCACCTCGGGGACGAGGATTTTAAGGCTGTGTTGGCTAACCGGCCAAAACCTTGAAAAATGACCAAAGGTGGCTGTTCTAGCAAAAGCAGCCTTCCGGCGCCCTTTAGGGACATTCGACTATTTTTGGCAAGAATGGCGTCACCTTAATTATTTTAAAATAAAAAACAAAATTTTGTTCTTTTCGGGCTATTTTTGCAAAAAGGGAAGTTGGACCCGATGAGGGTTGCCTACGTATCCCACACCCTGTGAGAATCAAACTGGCGTAGTTCGGGCAAATAAAACAAAACCAACTATTTTTTAAAAACAAAACCCTTTCCTTCTCTTTTTTTTCGTTTTTCTCAAAAATTCGACAGAGTTTCAGTACCGTTTGGACATTGGTTTTTTATCAAAACAGGTGATTACCTCTCTCAACCCTCACACTGCTATTTTCTTTCTCAAAAAAAAACCGGTCAGCATGCAAATCCAAAGCAGATAAATGCACAAGTAGGATGCATCAGGATGGTCTGTTATTTTGGGTACACCTGCCCTAGACGGACCCAACCCCTGTGTTGAATCCCCTAAGTCAAATGCGCATGATGCAAACAAACGTCCCTACTAGAGATCCGGCATGAGGCTGAGTTATTCTAGGTTCAAACCTGGGTATCTGTTCTAGACTGTGTACCCGAGCGGACAACTCGAGTCGAGCAGGGGGCTACGTACCGGGGACCCGAAAGATCATCCGGCTTAGTAACTTGTCCGAGCCTCTTTCTTATTTCAAGGTATGACGCTAACAGAATAGGGAGTCTCGACCAGCGAGCACATCCCCGAAGATAAGAAGAAAAGGGTTTCGTAATAGTTTATATGTACAGTTCAAATAATATCAAAGCGATAAAAACGTCATTTTGCACATTAAGCCCAACATGTAAAAATATCAGATAATAAACAAAGCTAAATACAACAATTATTCTAAGCTCGAATTCTGAACCCTGAACCAGAAGTTCTGGGTTCTTGTCCCCAACAGAGTCGCCAGAGCTGTCACACCTCCTTTTTCTTACTACACCCCGTAAAGGGTATAATAAAGGGAGTTATTTCCAACCTGAAGTGACAATCGAAACGGGATTATTATTAAAGATTCAGAGTCGCCACTTGGGAGATTTATGGTGTCCCAAGTCACCGGTTTAGAATCTCGAATCGAGGAAAAGAATGACTCTGTTTAACAGTCCACGAACCAGAAATCCGAGTAAGGAATTCTGTTAACCCGGGAGAAGGTGTTAGGCATTCCCGGGTTCCGTGGTTCTAGCACGGTCGCTCAAATGTCATATTCGGCTTAAATTATCTGATTTTAAACAATTATGAACCTATGTGCAAATTTCAACTTTAACCGCTTTTATTTATTATTTTAGAGAAAATTGCAACGTTATTAAAACACGTCTCAAACCACGTCACATAAATGCACCCGTGGTCTTTGACATATTTTAACTTCGTTGGGATTTGGATTTGGGTCACATAAATGCGCACCCGAATTTAGGAAAGTAATATTATTAAACACGCGCCTAAAGCAACTACGCGTTTGCACTTTGCGAGGGCCATGGAATTTGCTAAGTGGCACGCCTCGGAATCTAAGGATCAATTCAAGATTAAATAAAGCGAGGGCCATGCAATTGTCATTTTTGTTTGGCATGGCACACCTCGATTCTAATTTTAAGAGAGAGTTCGAACCAAGTGTTTGAGGGCCATAACTATTTGTATTGTGATATATGGCTCACCTCAATTATCTAATGGAAGCCGGTCTTCTAATATTAAACGCAACAGCAGATGTTATACTACCAGAATTATATGATGGAAGGAATTATTTAGGGAAGGAAGATTCAAATCAGCGAAATAACTAACAACCTAATAACAGGGCAATCCAGATTCTGTTTCAAACGTTTGGGCCCAAAGGTGAGCCCACATGAATAATGCAAGGTTCACACTGTTGCTCACACGAAAGTATGAACGCAGAAATTGGGCCAGCGTTGAGGCCCAGGCCCGATACTTCATCAGTAGCAATCAAAATCAAGAGGCTTTCCTTACTAAAGCTGAGTCAATTTGACTTGGATACTAACAATCACGGTTGAATGCATACTATCATTTCCAAGCTAAACTAACACGTGATGGATGAGGACACTTCATGGACAACTATTTGTAATTCAATACTGAATTTAAAGCAGTGCAAACCACGGGTATTCATTTCAAATTCATGCCTAACGAAAAATGCTTTCGAAATGAAAAGGTAAGAGCATGCTTCCTTTTAAAGTTCCAAACCAGTAACTTCATCAAAACGCTGGAGATTAAAACTATACTAAACTAAACACTTGAAAAACATGTTACAAGGCGTTATACTCTATCACTTCTAATTACCCAACTCCACAAAGGAGCTGCCCAGCAAGCATCAAAAATGGAAATCATGAGGCCCACGTTAGCCTCCTTAACACTCACAGATGCAACAAACTATAAACACCATAATGAAAGCCTCTTTATTACAAAACCAAATACTCAGCTATAGAAATAGCAACTAAGAAAACAGTAGTGAAGAGTGATTACAGAAGATGAACCAGTTATAGCCTTCTCACGTAAATCTAACACCAATCAATGCCACTACGAGGCTATGTATCTCAAGCATACTTTAATACACAGAAAATTAAACATGAACTAAAGAAGCAAATAATTCAAGGCAAGTGAACAACAGTCTCATATTCCAAAGTCAAGCTCTCCATTACATTCAAGTAATATCCACAAGTGTCAGGGTATACCTGGAAGTTGAAAAGCAAAACAGAGAAATGAAGGATCAGCAGTGGAATCAGTAGCAGGAACAGGAGTCAGCCACAAAATCAGCCCAGAAATGATTGAGAAAAGACCACTTTAACCCAATTTTGAACCCACAATGATATCCATAAAGTTCAGAATCAAAATCCACCCAAGAGTGAACCAAAAAACTTGAATACTAAACAGATTCACTCATTTTTAACCTTCAGTTGCTCAGAACTTGTCACAGAATGAGTACCACAAAAATTTTCAAAGATTTTCAATGGAATAGTATTTTTTTTTTTGTATTTTGTTTTTAGCCGTCTCTTATTTCTGATTTTCAACCCCCTCCTCCTTAAAGCCAACTTAATGCCTTTATAGGCCAGCCAAATAGGGCAGTCCTCCTCAAATTAGTTTTCTCCTTAGGCCCTCTTTTAACTTTCATTTTAGCCTAGGTAACCCTCAATTTCTGACTTGTTTTCCAAGTTAGTTATCCAAAAACCATAAAAATCAAATTAACCCCTATACTAGAAGTTTCTAAATCTGTTATGAAAGATTCCCCAACCCCAAATACCTAAACTACCCTCCCAGTGCCCCTATTATTACCGTTCAACCCAACTGGGTCAAACTGACCCAAATACCCAACCAAACTGGATTTCATCAAACTAGTTCTTCCCCTTTTCCTTGGGCTTCAAATCAACCAGGCCCCAAACCAAAATTGAACTCAAAAACAAAACGGGCTAAAGGGAATCAAAACCAAAAATTTATTCTATTGCAAACAAAACATGATGAAATAAAAATGACAGAACTATCAAACTTGAAACAAACATGAACTAATAATTCTCAACACAAGCAGGCATGGTTGACTTGGAGAAAGAAATGACAGAGAGCAGAAGAGAGAGGCAAACAAAGCGTGGAATTGAAACTGAAAGAATAAAAGGAACTGAAATACCTAATTGCAAACGGACAGGCTTCCACCATGGCTTCAAACGGACTTCCACTATCCGAGTTCAAGCCAAAATTGGCATTCGTCAGGGGTTTTGTTGAAAACCGGTGAAAAACACCAATTTCGACCCCGACCGGCCATAAAATTCGAAGAATTTCTGCTACCCGTTTTCAGATTCGAAAGGTTTTGGGGGATATTCGAAGGAAGAACTTTGTGGATTCAACATGAGGGAGGTGTGGGGTTTTCAAAGCGTCAGTTTGGCGGAGTTTAGGAGCCAAAACACTGATGTCCATGGCGGATTAGTGTTGAGAGGTGCGAAGGAGATGAGAGAGATGGGAGATGAAAGAACTGACCCGTCTCTGAGGTTTTTCGGAAAGATATAAGGAGATTGAATCTTTAGTTCCTAGCCGTTGGATGGATCGAGATAAATGGCCAGGATTGACAAGGGTCAAACGGCGTCGTTTAGGCTGGGAAAATGCTGGACCGGGTTACACTTGGGTTGGAATTGGGGCGGGATTTGCATTGGGCCTGGGTGAATTGGCTAAAAGATGGCCCAAGCTGAATCTCTTCTTCTTCCTTTCTTTTATTTGTTTTTTTAATTCCTTTTTTCTAAATTCTTTTAATTTCCTTTTCTTTTCCCCTTTTTTTAGAATTAATGCAAATCCTAAAATAATTCTGAGAAACTAATTAACTCAATAAAGTCTCTAAATAATAGTTAACTCAACAAATTAAAAGGAAAACTACTTAAAAATAAAAGTTAAAATTAAAGATACAAATTACACCATTTTTGTGATTTTCCATTTTTATAAAACAACCAATTTGTTGATTAATCCTAAAATGCAAAGTTAAATCCTGAATGCAAAAAATGCAAGATATTTTTGTATTTTTTTATAAAATAAACATGCACAGACAAATGCAAACAATTAACGGGAAATGCCACAAAAATCCACAAAATTGCAAACATTGAAAGAAATTATTTTGTTTTGAATTTATGGGAGTAATTCATATAGGGCAAAAATCACGTGCTCACAATGAGTGTGGTGGTTTTGGGCATATCAGGAGGTCTTGTCCGAGATTATTGGGCGGCACGCCATAGCAGATTTCTCGTGCCATGATTCCGGCATCGGGTGCACCACCGCCTGCTCAGCCAGCTAGAGGTAGGGGTCAGCCAGCCAGAGGTAGAGGCCAGGGCGCTAGAGGTGGAGGTCAGGCTGTTAGAGGTGGAGTCAGGCCGCTAGAGGTGGAGGCCAGCCAGCAGGAGGTCGTCCAAGGGATTGGGTTCAGAGTGGTAGGACCCAGCCTCGATGTTATGCTTTACCAGTCAGGCCTAAGGTGGAGTCGTCTGATGTTGTTATCACAGGTACTATTATAGTTTGCAGTAGAGATGCTTCAGTTCTATTTGATCCGAGTTCTACTTATTCATATGTGTCATCCTATTTTGCTTCATATCTAGTTATGCCTCGTGACTCTTTGAGTGCTCCTGTGTATGTGTCCACATCTTTGGGAGATTCTATTGTTGTAGATCGTGTCTATCATTCGTGTGGTTATCATTGGAGGTCTTGACACTAGCGTAGATCTTCTACTTTTTGATATGGTAGACTTTGATGTTATTTTGGGTATGAATTGTCACCTTATCACGCTATATTAGATTCTCACACCAAGACGATGAACTTAGCCTTGCCGGGGTTGCCTCGATTAGAGTGGAGAGGGACTCTTGGCCATTTTACCAGCAGATTTATCTCTTATATGAAGGCTCGGCATATGGTTGAGAAGGGGTGCCTAACTTCTTTGGCTTATGTCCGCGATTCTAGTGCGGAGGTTCCTTCCATGGATTTTGTACCAGTTGTCCGAGAATTTCCAGAGGCATTTCTTGCAGACCTGCCGGAGATGCCACCCAACAGGGATATCGACTTCTGTATTGACTTGGTTCCGGGCACTCAGTCCATTTCTATTCCGCCATACCGTATGGCCCCGCCAGAGTTGAAAGATTTGAAAGAGCAGTTGCAAGATTTGCTTGATAAGGGCTTTATTAGACCCAGTGTCTTGCCTTGGGGTGCGCTCATGTTGTTTGTGAAGAAGAAAGATGGATCGATGAGGATGTGCATAGATTACCGGCAGCTGAACAAAGTCACCATCAAAAAACAAGTATCCATTACCGAGGATTGGTGACTTATTCGATCAGCTTCAGGGTGCCAAGGTGTTTTCAAAGATCGATTTGAGGTCTGGCTACCATTAGTTGAGTATTAGGGCATCCGATGTCCCTAAGACAGCTTTTCGGACTCGATATGGGCATTATGAGTTTCTGGTGATGTTATTTGTGTTGACAAATGCCCCAGCGGCATTTATGGATTTGATGAACTGGGTGTTCAAGCCTTATTTGGATTCTTTCGTGATTTTTTTTATTGATGATATCTTGATCTACTCCCGCAGTAGAGAGGAGCACGAGCAGCATCTCTGGATCATACTTCAGACTCTGAGAGACAACCAGTTATATGCTAAGTTCTCAAAGTATGAGGTTTGGTTGGGTTCAGTCGCTTTCTTAGGGCACATTGTATCAACAGAGGGCATTCAGGTGAACCTTAAGAAGATTGAGGCAGTTCAGAACTGGCCTAGACCTACTTCAGCCACGGAATTCCAGAGTTTCTTGGGTTTGGCGGGTTATTATCGTCAGTTTGTGGAGGGGTTCTCGTCTATAGCAACCCCGTTGACCAGGTTAACCCAGAAGGGTGCATCGTATCGATGGTCAGGCAAGTGTGAGGTAAGATTTCAGAAGCTTAAGATTGCTTTGTCTACGACGCCGGTGTTGGTGTTGCCCACAGGTTTAGGATCTTATATGGTATATTGTGATGTATCTCGTATTGGACTTGGTACGGTATTGATGCAGGATGGCAAGGTGATTGCAAATGCTTTGCGGTAGCTGAAAGTTCACGAGAAGAATTAACCTGTTCATGACCTAGAGCTGGCAGCCATTGTTCATGCACTGAATATTTGAAGGTACTATCTTTACGTCGTGTCGTGCGAGGTATTCACAGATCATCGGATCTTGCAGTACTTGTTCAAGCAGAAGGAGCTCAATTTGAGGCAGAGGAGGTGGTTGGAGCTATTGAAAGTCTATGATATCACCATCTTGTATCATCACGGGAAGGCCAATGTGGTGGCCGATCGAGTATAGGCAGCCTTGCATACATTCCAATCGGTGAGAGACCGCTTGCATTAGATGTTCAAGCCTTGGCCAATCAGTTCGTGAAGTTGGATGTTTCTGAGCCCAGTTGTGTTCTAGCTTGTACAGACGCTCGGTCTTCTTTGTTTGACCGCATCAGAGATCGGCAGTATGATGACCCTCATTTGCTCGTCCTTAGGGACACAATGCGGTACGATGGTGCCAAGCAGGTTACTGTTGGAGATGATGGAGTTTTGAGGATGCAGGGTCATGTTTGTGTGCCTAATATGGATGGACTTCATGAGTTGATTCTTGAGGAGGCCCACAGTTCCCGGTATTCTATTCACCCAAGCGCCGCCAAGATGTATCAGGACTTGACGCAAAATTATTGGTGGAGGAGAATGAAGAAAGATATAGTTTCATATGTAGCTCGGTGTCTAAATTGTCAGCAGGTAAAGTGTGGGCATCAGAGACTCGGTGGTTTGCTTCAGAAGTTGGAGATTCTTGAGTGGAAGGGGGAGCGTATCTCTATGGATTTCGTTGTTGGAATCCCACGGACTCAGAGGAAGTTCGATGTAGTTTGGGTCATTATGGACAGGCTGACCAAGTCAGCGCACTTCATTCCTATGGCAGTTATTTATTCTTCAGAGTGGTTGGCAGAGATTTATATCTGCGAGATCGTCGGTCTTCATGGTGTGCCTGTGTCTATCATTTCTGATCGAGGTACGTAGTTCACCTCGCACTTCTGGAGGGCATTACAGCGTGAGTTGGGCACTCAGGTTGAGCTGAACATAGCATTTCATCCTCAAATGTACGGACAGTCCGAGCGCACTATTCAGATATTGGAGTATATGCTCCGCGCTTGTGTTATATACTTCGGAGGTTCTTGGGATCAGTTCTTGCCGCTTGTAGAGTTTGCCTACAACAACAGTTACAAGTCGAGCATTTAGATGGCTCCCTATGAAGCATTATATGGTAGGCGGTACTGATCACCAATTGGATGGTTTGAACCGGGGGAGGCTCGGTTGTTGGGTATGGACTTAGTATAGGATGCCTTGGATAAGGTCAAGATTGTTCAGGATCGACTTTGCAGAGCTCCGTCCAGGAAAATGAGTTATGTTGATCGTAGAGTTCGTAATGTTTCATTCATGGTCGGAGAGAGAGTGTTGCTCCGGGTATCACCCATGAAGGGTGTGATGAGGTTCAGAAAGAATGGCAATTTAAGTCCTAGGTATATCGGACCTTTTGAGATTCTTGAGCAAGTGGGAGAGGTGGCCTACAGACTTGCGTTGCCACTTGGTTTATCAGTAGTTCATCCGGTGTTCCATGTGTCCATGCTCCGGAAGCATCACGGCGATCCATCCCACGTGTTACATTTCAGCACTGTCCACTTGGACAAGGATTTGACTTATGAGGAGGAGCCGGTGGCTATTCTAGCCCGACAGGTTCGCCAGTTGAGATTGAAGAGTTATCCTTCATTTCGAGTGCAGTGGAGCGGTCAACCCGTTGAGGCAGCTACCTGGGAGTCCGAATCGAACATGCGGAGTAGATATCCTTACTTTTCACTAGTCCAGGTACTTTTCTATGTCCGTTCGAGGACGAACAGTTGTTTTAGAGGTGGAGAATGTGATGACCCAAAAGGTCATCTTATGTTTTAGAACCCAATTCTGCACTTTTAAGCTTTAAATACCTTATTTTATCCCTCCTCGATTTGCGTGCACAGTCCGAGCGTGTTTACGAAAAGCTTTTATGCTAAAAACTGATAAAAACAAGAATTTTATTTAAAACTTCATTTGAGTTGACTTTGGTCAACATTTTAGTAAATGAACCCGGATTCGTATTTTGACGGTCCCGGTGGCTCTGTATCGCGATTTGGGACTTGAGCATATGCCCGGAATCGAATTCAGAAGTCCCTAGCCCGAGATGTCAGACTTTATCGAAATTGATTAATTATCGGGTAACAGGACATTACCTAATTACCTAATAAGTGGATAAAGATTAATAATTCCCACCCCCACCCCCACGTGGTAGCAAGCTACTACTAAAGCCTATGACTCTTAGTCATATTGGCTTAGTGGCCATCTAAAGTAATAAGACATTTACGTGTAAGTAAGTGTAAGACATTATAGATTTGGTTTCATAAGACATTGCAAAGTTTTGTTTCTTCCTAAATTCATATTCAAGACAGTTTCAAATCAGGCGCTCAAACTTCATCCAACAAGCTTTCAACGAGACTCTTGCAACCAAACAATTCCAACGAGAATTGTTAGAACCGTAGCAACGTAAAATTTTGCGGTTCTAAAGGAGTACGGTGCAATCTTTTCCAAGAACATTATACGGATTTTTTCCTACTCCAGGTATGTTAAGACTAAGCCCTTCTTTCCTTTGGCATGATCTATACGACATGAACGAAACGAGAAAATGCACAACTTCCATAAATGACTCTATTCATAGAAGTATTTGAGGTACCTATGTTCTTGATTCTCCATGTGTCTTATTATTCTTTCGTCTGTTCATGGGTCTCAGAAAATACGTAAGTTGATAAAGTTTACTTCATGATATTAATCAAAGGCAAAATGGTCTTATGCCACGAAAAATATAATTTTAGTATATTAATGCTAATCAAATGTCAACTTTGAACAGATTATGGTATAGTCATCGGGCAATCATTGGTCAACATGTAAACATAAAGTTTACATACTACAAACTCTCATAGGAATAATATAAAGGATCTTACTTTTACTTTTTAATCTTAAATATAAAATTTACACGAGAGATGTTTATTACTTATATATATCTTTAACTACTTCTCCCTTAAAACTGTGAAAAGATCTTAAAATAATTATTAATGTTTTCATGTTCAATTTGTTTATATATGAAGGATTTTATTGACGTACTTCTCATGCATTGCATTCATTTATACATGTACATTTATTCATGAACAGACGGTATTATACATGCGTATATATGTATATACATGCATATGGAAAATGGAAAAAGGTTACGGAGTTATATACGCACCACCACCTGATCAGTTGGTATATGTTGATGATTTTGGGGACAGTGGCCGAGGTGATATGATGGGTTGCCCTCAGAGGCTTGATGATGTTATGTACACCTATACCTATGCATGACACGACATTTACACTCATGTGCATGTTGTTATAATTGTTTCAGGATTTGCAAAGTTATGTAAACTTACAGGCAAAATTCCATATTCTATGTTTCATCTATGTCTCTTATGTACTGATTTTCATGCCTTACATACTCAGTACATTAGTCGTACTGACGCCCTATTTTCCCGGGGCCTGCATTTCATGCCCGCAGGTTGTACTGATACTATACTCTGCATTACTTGTGCAGATTTTGGAGTCGGTCCCAGCGACGGCTACTAGAGAGCTCGGATCGGACAACCTGCGGAGACTTGAGCAACCCTTTCTTGTTTTTTTTATTTAGCTGTGTATCTTCTTTTCAGACAGCTTACTGTTATTCTAGTAGCCCCTGCACTCGTGACATTGGGTTCAGGAATTTGTAGTAGATGTTTACAGTTTTAGCTTCCGTATTTATAAATTTTGGATTATTGCAGTTGAATCGGTTCTTATTCATTAATAAATGTTAGACTGTTAAAAGATAAATTGTTCTAACGTTGGCTTGCCTAGCAAGTGAAATGTTAGGCACCATCACGGTCCCGATGGTAGGAATTCCGGGTCGTGACTAGTTTGTATCAAAGCACTAGATTACATAGGTCTCACGAATCACGAGCAAACTTAGTAGAGTCTGAAGGATCAGTAAGAGACGTCTGTACTTATCATCCAGAGGCTATGAAATTAGGAACAATTTCATTTCTATACTTTTCTATCATGTGATTTTTATTCTATCATTGCTAATTGAACCCTTTTATTTTGTTCTCTGGATGGCGAGAACTTGTATCTAGCGAGATATTTTTCTATGTATATTTTGGATTTGAAGTACACATCGAAAATCTGGCCTAGTGAAACGTCTGTCCCATATTTGGGGAACACTTATATATTTCATCCCTATCAAATCCTTTTCCTTCTTAATTTAATGATTTGGAAAAATTGATAGGTTTTACGTGAAATTTATATCAAAGAAGAAAACAATGACATGAATGAGTTTTACAGGTTTAATGTTTTGGCCCCTCAGTGGACACTCCTTTTAAAAAATTTCGTTTCAATCCTATTATTTTTTTCAACACTTTTTAATAACTAAGAACTATTATTACATTTACAGTCATGTACCTTTTTTTCAGTTTTCAGCCACATTAAAGACTGTTTCTTGTGTCTCTTATCCTATGGCCAGGGGCGGATTTATATGGATCCAAGTGGTGTCGCGGGATATTGCTTCGTCGAATTTTTTTATTATTTATATATATAAAAATAATAAGTAAAATAGAAATACAAGATAAAAACATTAAAAGTAACACCACTTGTAACAAAACAACTTAGTAGTCTAGTGGTTGATAGCTTTAAGTTTGTTGTGATAGGTCTTGGGTTCAAATTCTCTTGGCTCCACAAATTTTTTTTTGACTGTTACGGGCCTCTTACTAAAAATAGTGACACCGCTTATGAAATATTCTGCGTACGCTATTTCAACAATGACGTATGTGATTCCATAAGTGGGTCGGAAGGTATGGTGTATATAATCTTACCCTTACTTTGTGTGAGGTAAAGACGATAAATTATCGACTCAAGAAAAGCGTTTCCAAAACATATTTAAAAATATAAATATGTGATAAAAATACCGAAAAAAGAAAAGTATTAACTGCAAACATTACTATACGGATAATATTTGAGTGCACAAAATATGGACATGAGTTCGTGAAATTATAGTATTTCTAGCCAAAACTACGTTTCTCATGCCCGCTTATGAATTTGCAAGAGTGAAAAAGAATCGATATTGTAATAATATAATACCAAATTTCACATCACTTTCCTTTTAATTAGAAAATCAATAAGATTTGATACTATATTGAAAAACAAGTATTGATAAAAAAATAAAAAATATATATATATTATTGTAGAATTATTATATTACACATTTACATGTTAAATTTATTATCCAAATTTTCCATTTTATAATTTAAAGTAAGATACATAATGAAGAAGAGAACGATAGTGGAGCCACTTTTAACCAAGAGAATGTCAATTGACACTCCTCATCTCAAAATTACACTTTATTTGTATCCACAAAACATAATGAGTACTAGGTTAGTTGCCAACTTTCATTTGTATCCACAAAACAAATATGGTACCACTACAAAATCTTTTCTTACAAAAAAAACATGCTTTTCTCATGCCAAAACACAAAACTCCCAACTTTAACTCTGTTTAAATTCTCATAACATTGTTTCTTTCACCAAGTCATTTGAACTAATTATTTCAACTAGTACTCCTCCTTCTTTTTCTTCTTCTTCTCCATAATAATGAATTCGGGCGGTCACAAGGTCATTTCTTGTAAAGGTGAAATTTTCTCTCTACTTATTAGGAAATAAAAAAAGAAAATATTTTTGTCTTCCAACGAGTGACAAAATCAGAAATTTCACTAAGGGGTGTACATAATATATACGGTAATATATATATATAATTTGACCTATGTGCAATAGTATAATTTTTTGATGAAGTTTGTTCAACTAACCATCCTTGGTGGTTGTAGCTTCACTCGTGAATGGTTAAGCGAGTAATTAATATTTTATTTTTATTTTGATGGTATATATATATATATATATATATATATATATATATATATATATATATATATATATATATATATATCAATTAATGGCTGATTTAATTTAATTTGCACCAAAAAATGCAGCTGCAGTAGTATGGAAATCAGGAGAGGAATTGAAATTGGAAGAAATAGAAGTGGATCCACCAAATTCTACAGAAGTTAGAATTAAGATGATTTATGCAAGTCTGTGTGGAACTGATGTATTATGCTGCAATGGCTTTCCTAAGGTGGGTTTGTTTTCTCTTGAATCAACGTCGGACGGTCCGACCTATGCTGTTCGGATTCTTCAAAATGTTGTTGAGTGTGTGTCCGATCCTTCAAAAGTTATGTATTTTTGAAGATCCGGCACGAGTGCAACAACATATTTGGAGAGTACAAGCCGCGTAACATATGCCAATATTTTTATAAGTAATCTTTAATTTGTCATATTACACACATATATTAATTTCTAACCATCTCTCTATTTTATTTTTCTTCCTTTTTGGTTCTTTTTTGTTGTCTCAATTCCCAGCCTTTGTTTCCTCGCATTCCTGGGCATGAAGGAGTTGGGTAAATCTCTCTCTCTCTCACTCACTCTCACTCAACACAGGCAAACACTTTTTTTTTTAATTTTGGTTTTTTCACCTAGTGTTCGGAACTCGCATTTTGTCTCGTTTAATTGGATTAACGCCGCGTAATAAGGCTCATTATTAGAGGGGGAAGTCCTCCCTACCAAAAAAAAAAAAAAAAAATCCATTCGTAGGGATCAAATCCAAGAAAGATGGACTATAATTAAGAGTGAAGAGATCCTATCCACCTCTCCACAACCCTCGGTGGTAACACGGACAAATATATTTAATTTGCTTCAAAAAGTAATATTATATATACTATTAAATGATTTGTATTACAATATAATTAGGGAAATTTGTAGTAGTCTTATAGCCTGTTTGGCCAAGTTGCAAAAATCAGCTTATTTTGAGAAGTGATTTTCTCAAAAGTACTTTTGGTGAGAAGCAGCTTGTGTTTGGATAATTAATTTGAAAAATACTTCCGAGCAATAATTAGTGTTTGGCCAAGCTTTTAAAAACTGCTTCTAAGTGTATTATTTTTCTCAAAAGTGCTTTTCCAAAATGTGCTTGTGGAGAGAAGCTATTTTTTTCTGCTTCTCTTCAAAAGCATTTTTTTTTTCTTCCAAAAACTTGACCAAACAACTCAATTATTTGAACTAAAAAAATAGTAGGTCGGATTCACTATTTACTTTTTCTAGCCAGTTTACATAAATCATAGTAATGATTATACACGATTATGTACATAATATACGTGGATTATCCATATATTATACATACACCGGTTATTTTAAGTTTGACTGCTTGGGTAGGCGGTTATTTAAGTTAATTCCCTGTCGAGGCCTTGGTGGATAGAGTTACCCGTACTTGTAGTGGTGGGAGATAGCAGGTACTCTTTGGAAGTAGTCGAGGTGCACGCAAGATCAAGAGCGGAGCTAGCCCTCTGCTTACGCGTTCGGTCGAACCCAGTAGCTGTTATGAAATATGTACAAATTATTATTTTAGAACCCAATAACTTAAAAGAACTAGAGTCCCGAACCCATAATAAGTTTCAAATCCTGGCTCCGCCTCTGTGCAAGCTGGTCCGACCCCACAATAAAAAAAAATGTACTTAGAAACTTAGAAATTTCTTCCAAGTTAATATTGTGCATTTCTTCAATGATTTTTTTTTTTTTTTTTTTTTTTTTTTTTTTTTTTTTTGCAGTGTGGTAGAAAGTGTGGGTGAAAAGGTCAAAAATTTAAAAGAAGGAGACATAGTGATACCACATTTCTTGGGAGAATGTGGAGAATGTCCCAATTGCAAGTCTAAAAAGTCCAATTTATGCCACAAATACCCTTTAAATTTCAGTGGATTATTGTTGGATGGAACATCAAGAATGTCAATTAAAGGCCAAAGGATTTATCACCATGTTAGCTGCTCAACATTATCAGAATACTTAGTTGTTGATGAAAACTATGTTATTAAGGTTGATCCTAGGCTCCCTGTTGAGCATGCTGCTTTCCTTTGTTGTGCATTTACTACTGGATTTGGAGCAACATTTAAGGATGTTAATATTGAAAAAGGATCAACTGTTGCTGTTCTTGGTCTTGGAGGTGTTGGACTTGGTGTAAGTATATTCACTAAATAATTCCGTTATTATTTAATGACTCTATCATTATAATCTCGAGATAATTAACACTATTAAGGGCAGCTAGGTGCACAAAGTATTTAGCGTTCATGCAGGGTCGGGGGAAGGGTTGCACCCCAAGGGGTGTGATGTAGACAACCTATCCTAATACAAGTATCAGTGGCTGATTTTATGGTTCGAACGCATGACCTATAGGTCACACGGAGACAACTTGACTGTTGCTCCAAGGTTTTCCTTCAAATGACCCCAAGTGTTCTCAACCTACACTTTACCCTTAAACTTTTGAATAATTGTAAACACATTTTATATCCTTGAGTTTCTTGAATTCTAAGTGATTAATTTTCCAAAAGGTAATAGTTTGTATTTAAAGTGAAATTTTCATTCCCCATCCTAACTAATATTGATTAAAAGAGTAGAATTTGCGAGGAATTATTTTAAATAATACTATAGCTTTGTTGACAAAAGCTACTGAGAGGTGAGGTATTTGTTTTCCAAAGCCAGATCAAAACACTTATTTAGTTATTTGGTAGTTTAGTTATAAGCTTTTTAAATACACACGGATACTTTCAAAAAAATTTACACTATCAATATAATTTAACATGTTATAACATTTACCAATAACACTATCAATTGCTAATAGTATATACTTATCATAGAGATGTACCTATAGCCATTGCTTCTTTTCTTTAGCCGAGGGTCTATCCAAAACAGCTTCTCTATCCTTCCAGGGTAGGGGTAAGGCTGCGAACATCCTATCTTGTTCCTAGACCCTACTTGTGGGAATTCATTGGATTTGTTATTGTTGTTGTTGTTGTATAGAGATGTACTTATATAATTGTTGTACTATGAATTGATTGTGTAAATATCTTTTATACTGTTAGTAGAGACAGATCTAGGATTTCTAATGTATGAGTGCACTACTAAACAAAAGGAGAAAAAATGCATTAAGTGAGAATTGATTCCTATTCTTCTTGGTAAATAACTCAACCTTCAACAAGGTCTACCATTCAACATTCGTGGAGCATGGGTGCCAACAATTAATATTATATCAATTCTAAAATATCTAATTTTGCGAAGAGGCCATGGGTTCACGTGCCCTATAATTTTCGCGTAAATTCGCCCCCTGATTGTTAGTGCTTAGAAGGTGAACTCTTTTCTTTTTTGTTTTGGTTTCTCACCCGGTGTTCGGTATCCGCATTGGAGGCCTACTATATGCGGATTCGCGCCGCGTAGGACCCCATTCGGGGGGAAGCGCTCCCTACCAAGAATTCTTCCATACCTAGGGCTCGAACTCGAGACCTCTGGTTAAGGGAAGAGCAGTCCCATCCACTGCACCACATCCTTTGGCGGTGAACTCTCTTTTCTTAAAGAACATGGAGTAATTCATTTCTCTTTTTTGTCTTTTAACTTTTCTCACAATTTCTAAAGAAATATTATTCTTGAAAATACAGGTAGTAGAAGGAGCTAAACAAAAAGAAGCAGCCAAAATTATTGGGATTGATATACACGAAATGAAGAGTGAAAAAGCAAAAAAATTTGGAATTACTGATTTTATAAATATTAAAGTCAGTGAAAAATCAGTTTCAGAATTAGTTAAAGATGCCACTGGTGGACTTGGTGTTGACTACTTCTTTGAGTGTACAAATGTGCCTGACCTTATGATCAATGAAGCCATTCAATCCACAAGAATGGTATGTTTACATCATCCTACAAAATATTATCAAATTTTACAATATTTAGAGAGGAAATATAATTTTTGTTAAAGAAATTAAGCATATACGTTCTAGAATAGTAAAATAATTTGGCCGATCATATACTTTACGCTAGAATTTGGACATAAAAATTGTAATTTTAAGGAAAAAAAAATAGTATTTGGAGTTAAGTTGAAAATTTGTATTTGGAATTTGAAATTATGTTTTGACCATGCATTTCACTTGAAAAAATATTGCAATTATGTGAGTGGGAAAAAAAAATCTAAATTTTTTGAAAAAGTGGCTTAAAAATCTCATTTTCGAAAAATTCCCAAAAACTTGCAAAATTTTATGGATAAACATTTTTTAATTTTTATTTTATTTTATGGACAAACGGGGCTTTAAGAGAAAGATGGCGGTAGATCTTTATTTTTTTGGCTATAATATCCCTTTAGAGGCTCGTATATACATTTGTCCAAAAATCTAATTATATAATAGCTAGGCATAGCTTAAAACCTTTAATTAAAACCTCTTTGAGTGCACTAATTTACCAAATATGTCAGTATGTTACATTGTATAACTTCTTTTTTGAAAATTTAAAAACATTATTTTAATTTTTCATTTTGTATTTAATTTTACTATATTAATTAACTATGTTTGTATGACTTGAAAAATATTGGGACAACCAATTATTAGGGTTATGGGACAGTGATACTGCTTGGAGCTGGACTTGAGTTAGATTGGCAAATGAGTTATGTTCCTATCATGTTTGGTCGAACACTCAAAGGATCCATCTATGGTGGCATTAGAACTCGCACAGACCTTCCATCTGTATTTGACAAATGTATTAACAAGGTATGAAATACTAGAAAATATATGTTATTTGGGAAAGATGGTCAAATCATCTAATCTTGACTTTAAATATTATCTCATCAATTTTTATTATTGAAACTTATATATTTGGAAACTACATAGTATCAGAGATGTTTGGAAAAACAAAACCATGTAGTCAAAGAAAAACTTATGAACTTCTCAAATATTAATAATGTCGTATAAAATGGAACATAAAATAGTTTAAGAAGGCGAAAAAAAATCATTGTTGTTATATAAACTAGCAATATATCATGTTTAATTTCTCAAAAAAATTAATAATGTGATATGAGAAAGTACATGCAAACATGTCAAATGGTTGCATAATCTAATTTTATATCTATTGTAAAATAGACCATATAGTGCATAGTACATACTCAATCAAATAACACACAAGCCATTTTTAATTAAATCTTGATTTATATATGCATATTGAATGTAAGTTTTTAACACTTTCTGCAGGAGATCAAACTAGATGAATTATTGACTCATGAAGTTTCACTAAATGATATAAACAAGGCATTTGAGTACTTGAAAGAACCGAATTGTGTGAAGGTTCTTATCAAGTTTTAAGCTCAACCAATCACCCTACCCGCGTCCTCCATAATGGAAGTATGTCGAAACTTTGATCTGTTTACTTCCTACTTTAATAAGATCAAGACGAGGGGTGAACTTTTACTGGACCTCGAGGATCGACTTAAACTTGAAACTGCTTCTATTTTTTGTGATGGATAATGTACTTGCTATATATTAAGGTGGTGTACTGATGTTAAAGATTCAAGTCCAGCAGTGTAGAAAGAGAGAAGAAAAAAAAAACATATATTGAGTTTAAGGGATTGTATTGACATTTGTGCTCTAAACTATGTTAGCTCTTTTGGGAAATAACAAAAGAATTTGGAAACGTTTAAAGATAGATTAATGCTTATCAATGCAAATTCGATTGACCTCTTTTATAGTACAGAAGTTAATCATTTATCCCCTTCATATTAGGTTGGGCGGCCCGGGCACGAAGCATCCTGCATTCATGCAGGATCCGTGGAAAGGCTGCCCAAGGGGATGTGATGTAGGCAACTAACCCTAATGCAAACATCAGTGGCCGATTAGCTGATTCCACTCTCGAACCCGTGACCTATAGGTCACACGGAGATAACTTTACCATTGCTCCTAGGCTCTCCTTCCTTAAGTTGACATATAAAAAAAGATAATCACAGTTAAGTATTTCCAAGTTCCTTAAATTTTGAACCAAGTTCCTCTTTCAATTTAACCATGCTTGGTCTGAAAACATTTGAGGTGAATCTGTGGGTTCTACTTCAAAAGCTCATTACCTTAGCAAAGAGTTTAGTTTACAACAACAACAACAAACCCATTGAAATCCTACAAGTGGGGTCTCGGGAGGGTAGTGTGTATGCAGACCTTACCCCTACCTTGTGTTTCCGATAGATCCTTGGTTCAGTATAGTCGTAGCAACAAAGAGTTTAGTTTGTGTAGGAAAAAGTTATTGGAACTGAAAGATGATCATATCTAGCAGAGTATCAACAGCAATGATAAAGATCCACATTTTATGAGTAACTTCAATTGGTACCCTCAAATATATCGTCAGACAAATGTCTTGCATTCATTTGTTCGCGGACCAGTTTTTTCCTTGTTGCAGTTGTCTCAACTTACTGGTGACCAAAAAAGCCAATTTTAAATGGCCAACTCAGGAGAAACTTGACAGCCAAACATTTCCACAATAAAATTAGCAACAAGCACAGAAGTTGCCACTTCCGTGTATACAATATATATACGCACACGCATGTAAATCTTAAAATTGTTACTGCCAAAAGTTCTACCTTAAAAAGACTTGTTATCTGCAATATTTCAACAGGTAGGAGGAGGGACTTGAAAAACTGTTGTTGCTGTCAAATTTGGTAGTTTCCTTTCCCTTTCCTGGAGTTCCACATTCATTGAAATCGAGTGTGCGTCTCTCACTCTGTAGAGGGAAAGATATATAATCAGATACACAGATCCTAGTTTGTCATTCTGCTGCTATAATGCGAGACAGGGATATAGCTATGTTCCGCGTGACATTTGAGAGAAAAGATTTACTATATTAAAGACTATATGAAGCTACAAGAAAGCTGTGTTCCTAATAAGTCATAACTTACAGTAGAATGATAATGATGGTCAAGTGTTTTAAGTAAAAAACTGCAAGGTTACTGACTTACTGTTTAAAACATGCCAATAAATTAGTATAGGATATAAAAGACTAGAGAAAAAATGAGGAAGAGAAATGTTTAAATAGATTACTATATTTAAACATAACGATTGTGCAAAAACAACAATATATACGGGATATGAAACGTTTTCAGATCAAAAGGAAGCCCGATGCACTAAGCTCCTGCTATGCGCGGGGTCGGGGGAAGGGTCGACCACAAGGGTCTATTATACGCAACATTACCCTGCATTTCTTCAAGAGGCTGTTTCCACGGCTCGAACACGTGATGAGGAAGATAAACGTTTTAAATAGATTACTGTATTTAAACATACGTTTTGTAAAAATAACAATATGTATGGGATATGAAAGACACGTTTTCAGATCATTTGTATAAAAAATTTGTAATATGCTTGACTTTGGGACCAAACATACCGTAGCATTTGAATCCAGAAGGGTACAATTTTCATCTGCTTTCTGTTTTTTGGAATTCCTTTTCGACATGTTTGTTTCTGGAATTTCACTTCCCAAGATCTGATGGGCATCTGCAATTGAAGGCGCTGTCTGCTCACTTAATTGCTTCATTAACCCAATAGCATCATAGCTTCTGTCACCCGGGCTCATAAAAAGGGCAAGATCCTATCCAAGTAAAGAAAACAAACAAACAAATCAAAGCACTAAAACAACAACAACAACAACAACAAAATACACAGTGAATCCCACAAGTGGGGTCTGGGGAGGGTAGTGTGTACGCAGACCTTACCCCTACCTTATGAACAGCAAAGGGAGGAATAAACAAACAAAAGCACTAAGACATGAGCATAGAAATGCACCGTTATCAACCAAAAACAAAAGAGCATGAATACATAAATATGAAAAGAACTGGCAAACACAATGATATTGGTAACAGAGTAGAACACATAATGTATTATACCTCAAATTCAAGTTCTGTATCATATCTTGTGCTTGGCGGAAAAGAATTCATGAACCATGGAGATTTCCATGCTGAAGGAGATTCAAAACTCCTTTTATAAGGTGTCTCTCCAGATCTGTAAACCAATCATTAGGTCAATGGATCATTAGAAACGGATATGCAGAAAATCTCCTTTTAACCAATCATTATGTAAAATGGACCGATAGGAAAAACTTTGTAGGCAAGAAATGCTATGTTGAGCAAGAAGTGAGAGAAAACAGAACAGAAAGCAACGGAACAAAATATTCAGTACTCTTACATGCTTAAAGTCTCAGCACCAAATCTATTTTCAGAATCTTCAGCTGTATTCCCCAATGCAGCTGATGTAGCTATGACAACACTGCTTCTACGCTTCCCACGTATGTCAGGAGAGCAAACAACAGACAAGCATGAAGTCTCGAAAGAGGACGAAACAATAACTTGATTTGATGCAGCTTCAAGTCGTCTAGCATACTGCTTACCCAGAGCTTTATTACTTAGACTTGTAGCTCTATCACACTTGATCAAGAAACGATCAGGAGATAAGAACAGGTCATTTGAGCTAAGCTCAACCAGAACTCCAGGAGGCTGTTTTACCTGATACCAGGAATCAGAACTCAAAAGCTGTAACTAAGTTAAAAAGAGGATACAACAACAATAACTACACCTCAATCCCAAACAAGATGAAGTCGGCTATATGAATCCTCATTTTTTTCAGTTAAGCTCAACTCATCTCATCATCATACTAAATAAAATAAAAGTGAAAAAAAAGGTTAATTATATATATATAAACAATAGTAACAATAATAGTATTAGAAGTTCTAACACAATAACTAGTCTAAAATCTATTCCCAACTAGTAGATGTCACCTATTTCTTCCATCCTGTAAGTTAAAACGAGGATGCTTTGCCTAAGTAAGCTGAATGGGTTTTATAAACCACATGGTTCAAAAATCAGCCAAGAGCAAATTTGCCTGAATCACATTAAAAAACTTAAAAATTGACTTCGAAAGAAATGCAAATAGCAGAAACAGAAGTGATGAATATCGAATTATTCAGCATCCCGAGACTATCTGTAACCAAGAAAATGTAGCCAGTGGAGAGCTCTGATAGTAACTAAAGACTTCATTCACCATGTGAGATTTAGTACTCCGACTGTGAAATTGCGGGGATATACTTCTTTACAGAAAAACACTATCTTGAATGGAGGTCCTCAACTGTCATGCCATCACCCCATTCCCAAAAACAAAAAGAGCGACGCCAGGGAAGAAAAATATAATGACAAATTTTAACTCACCTTTCCCGTTGCATCATTGGCTCCAGAAATTTCACCCTCCTCTTTTCTTCCATCTTCTGAGGATGGATGTAAATTTTCTTTGTCTTCCATAGACGCCTTTTCATTTGCTGACTCATCAAACATATCGTCTAGTCGGGAAAAGTTTGTAGTCATATTAGAGAATGATTTCTGATTGAGATCGCTTTCAAGCTTTTTCTCACATCTCTTTTCTGACAAAGGCGACAGTAAATGACGATGTCGCTTCTTTAGTATAGAAGGTGTCCCTGTAAAAGTTTTGGCAGCACTTTTCAAGATAGCATCTGGACTATCTCTTGATGGTGAATCCCACAACCTTAATGGAGTAAGGCAGTTCGCTGAAGCCATCATCAACTGCCGGATGCCAAAAGGGCTATACTCTTCCTGTGTATCTGAACCAGATTGTATAAGATCACAACAAAAGAAAGGAACATCCGAGCTAGGAAAACGGGGAGGGTCATAGCATAAAGCTCCTCCATCTTTCTGCTCTCCTTGTACAAATAAATTTTCATTCAGCAGACATGTTTGAACAGTGTTTGATGTAGTTGAGCCAAGATCATTCACAGGAACTATCCTTGAGGAATCTTTCATATGATCTGGGCCTTCAAGCGGAGGATTATGGAACTGATTTAAAACAATGTCAAACACAGGCGATCTATCCTCTGAAGAAAATTGTGAAGGAACAGAAAATGGCTGATGGAATGAAGCTTCAAAATCATCAAAACTTAAAGCATTGCAGTTTTGTGGAACCATATCTCCTACTTCAGGGATCTGATAGTTTGATGATTGGTAAAATAAAGAATATGTAGGTTGACCACAACCATTAACCCCAGTTTCAGACGGAGAACATTGAGGAATTCCTTCTTCGGGGCATACCATCATGGAACCGTCCACAGAAACAAACATTTCGTTGGGCTTATATGGACCCTCAACCACGTTTCCTACATTAGCAGTTGCTACCATGTCATGGTTGTCATTGCCATTTAAACAGTGCATGGAAATCCCTGAAGATTCCTGAATAAACTCCAGAGGAGAAATATTAGGTATGTCATCCCTATTAAACTGCCAATCTTCTTCCATGGAATTGCCCCAGTCATGTGATAAATTATGCTCAAGGAACTTGGAATCCACAAGTTCACTAGGAACTTTTAGCATTGAACAAGAAACATCTTGAAAAACCGGGCTATAGTTCCTACAACATGGAGCAGTGCTGGAGGTTGCATCCTTTTTACAAATTGATTCCTCTGACATCCCACCGTTCTCTCTTATATGCACAAATGTGTTGCCCAAGTCACTTGTAGACTGAGAACAGCCAGCAAAATTCGAGCCTTGACTGCATTCAGGCACTTCCTCCGCTTCCGCTCCTTCTTTGTGAACGCTTTCATCTTCACTATTTTGTTGCAATGTCATAGAAGAAGAAGGGACTGATTGGTTCTGATGGTTGACATTAGGCAGAGCAGGGAACTCTCCAAGTAGACCTGATGCCAAATATGAGTCCAGTTTCTTTTTAACAGAGCTATCCTCCGCTTCTGTTCCTTCTTTGTGAACGCTTTCATCTTCACTATTTTGTTGCAACGTCATAGAAGAAGAAGGGACTGATTGGTTCTGATGGTTGACATTAGGTAGAGCAGGGAACTGTGCAAGTAAACCTGATGCCAAATAAGAGTCCAGTTTCTTTTTAACAGAACTATGCCAATGATTCTTTATTGCATTGTCACTCCTGAAATTGACCATAAGATTTTTCATGTCATAAGGAGCTTTGAAAGAAATCTCTCAACAAGAACTCAAAAGAAAATCAAGACGGAAACAAACTCTTGCCGGCATAAAAGTAACACCTCAAAAATACCTTCCATGCAAAACTTTTGCTAACTCTGCCCACTTGTTTCCATAAACTTGGTGGGCACGAATTAGAGTCAATTCCTCCTCTTGTGTCCAAGGTTCTTTGTTTATTGCAGGATTCAGATGATTGTGCCACCTGAAAAGATGATTCATTAAAGTTATTATAACATTCTTAATCATATAAGCAGATGAATCAAAAGCTTATTTTTTCAGTGACTTGCAACCTCTATGTCAATAAATCAAAGGAAGTAGAAAAAATGTGACCCCTACAGAAGTCCTATGAAGTCAAAGGATACACATTATAAGTTATATTTCCAAAAATAAGAAGTAATAAATATTCTTGGACGGCAAGTGGCAGTAGTTATCTGCCTTCAGCTTATCATGCCATCAGCATGCATATATTTAAGGTTTTATGAGGTTTGTTAAGTCATTAGTCGGGGAACAGTGATGGTAGGCTAGTAAACCCGTATTTAGTCATAGTTTGCACTCTAATCACTGCATTTTACTTGGAGTTGAGCTTAAATAATCGTGATTTGCACTTATTACGTGTTTTATGCTTTGGAGGAAATGATTCCGATCTATTAAGATAATTTGGAGTTAATTTGAAAAAGTTGTAGCTTTGAAGTCTCAGTAAAAGTCCAAGAAATTAAGCCGGGATCAAGTTTGGGGTCGAGCAGAAAGTCTGGATGTCAAAAAGTGAGAAAACCAAAATTACTCTGAGAAAACTACACTACCGCGCCGCGCCATGCGTAGCGGGGCTCGGGGCGCTAGTGTAAAATTCCTGCAGAGTATAAAATCAACTCTCTAAACTTCTCCACAAGCGCACCGCGTGGGGCGGCGTGCTATGCGCCGCGCATGTGCAAATTTTACAGAGTATTTCTCCTACTTCGGCTTGGAAAGGATAATTTTGTCCGGGCCCTTTCCTACATGGTATAAATACATAAAAAACATGATATTTAGAGGACTTTTGACCTTGGAAGCTTTGGGAGAGCATTGGAAGCTACAAGACACAGGTTTGCATTGTAACGTTATATTGATGTTTTCTTACTCGTTAATTATATTTGTGATGACTTCCTCCATGATTATGGAGTAGTTTACCTTAGAGTTTGACGGATATGGGGTTTTGATTAATATTTGTGGAATTCAACTCTAGCTCTTGCTTGAATTCGTTTGTGAAGTTTTGAATTGTTGCAACTTTATTCACCGGTTTATTTAATCGAAAGAGGAATATTTTGGTGATTATCTTTGCATTATTTTGTTTGATTTAATTCTGTGATTCTCTTAAGTAATCGAAAGAGCTTGTTGAATTGTTGATTAAACCAAGTTAGGAAAATATTCGAGAGACGTTTTCCTAAAGACTAATCCATTAAGACATGCTTGCATACCTTCACAGTGCTTATATTAGTTTACCTCGTAGAGTTAAGATTAAATCGAGAGAGGAGTCTTGACTATACGTTTGAACTAATCATCGAGTGAATTCGCGAGAATCATTAGGACATTAGGTGAATTAAACTAGAGGTAGATCCCAAATAGCTATCTTGCACCTATCCTGTCAACACCCTTATTTCTCACATTGATAAAAAACTAACTCTGCTAATCTCTAGTTCTTTGCAGTCAATTGTCAATTGCTTTATTTTTAATAGTTAGTTGTAGTTCGTAATCAATTCAAATCAGGATTTGATCATCCTGAATAGCAGCTAAACTAGAAATTACTAGAGCATTATTTAAATCCAATCCATGTGTAGACGATAATTATACTATACTATCTTTGGCTAGCGGGCATCAATTTTGTGTTGTGTTTTGCGCTCGTCAAACAACATCTAACTAGTTAGTGAAAAGGGTTCGGGTAGGAAGATATCAGTCACATACACTTGAAAAATGAACGTTCTTTGCAGGAAGAATGCATAAAAGTGCGCTTGTGATGTCAAAAGAGCAGCTAGGAATGCAAAATTCTCATTAGAGTGAGTGAGACAATAATGTCAAATTAGCAAGCAGAAACTCCACAAGCTAACGCTCTTGACATTTCACTTGCCGAACATATTCTGAAAACTTTGGAATTTTATCATAGAAGAAGAAAAAAGATACATTGAATCATTAGATAAACAGAAAATTGCCGTGCTTACCTTTCCCGGCATTGCTTTCCAATACGTCCTGCTAACTCTTGTGCAATTGTGGACCATTTTTTGGGGCCATATCTGTTCACTAATTCGATTAGTTTATCATCCTCCTGCATATAATTCAAAAGAGTTAAATTAGCATGCATAAGGACATGGATTACAAGTTCTCAAGAATTGTACTTCCTCTGCCCCAAAAATAAAACGCTGGTCAAAACATCTATTTTTCATTCTCAATTCTGTCAATGGTTTCAGAATTCTTTTTAAAAAAATAAAACTTAGGTATTTGAAGACTACATGAAAAGTAATACAAGTCATAAATTGTATAATTATAAAATTTAGAAACTGTTTGAATAAAATCATAGTTTGACTCCCAAAATAGTATAGTGTCATATAAAATGGGACCAAAGGAGTACTAACATATCATTCAAAGAGGCTTATAGGAATACACAGTGTTTTACCTCCTTAGTCCATGAGCCTTTGACAAGTTCAGGATCAAGAACTTTCTGCCACCTGTGCAAGCATTGCACATCTGTCCGGTCCTTAAAACATTCCGCTGCAAGTTAAATCTTAGATTTTGTAAGCATTCAACGTTTTTCATTTTTCATGAAAAATATAACTAGCTAAATGAGTAGAACAAATAGGGCAAGTTAGCAATGAATATTTGTTGCAGAAGCTGATAACAACACAAGTCTTAAGCTATCAGATGTTTATGATTCTGGCCTGAGTTGGAGTTGGTTTCCAACCTGCAACTGTCAGTTTTGACAAGTAACACTTACTAAGAAAGGATACAAAGTGCGTTATTGCATGTCAAATGGAGAAAAAAATGTGGATGCTACAAGTTACTTTTTGTTTTTAAGTTTTATTATAGGAAAAGAAGAATTGTCCAAAGCAAAGATGGAATTTCCCTTCCAGCAAAGGAGGCATTGCTTTTGAAATGATCCTTACAGAAAAGAAAGAGACATTCAAAACACAGAAAAATCAAAAGAACTAAATAAACATAAAATGAAATCCTTAAGTTTAATCCCTCTATCACTCATTTGAGAGAACTCTAGATCTTGCTGAAAATATGAGCAGTACGCCCATAGTGCGTAAGACGTAGTAGGTTAAAGAGAAGAAAGGAACAATGTTTTTACCAATCCTTTTCCAACTTTTCCCCTTAAACTGTTGGACAGCTTGGCGCAAGATTTCATCCTGAAAGGGATAAAGAAATTTGCTCTGTAATACAACAAAATTGAGATTTAAACATTAAACTTAAAATAATGCATGGTCTCTGACAAGTTTAAAAAGCCACTACCTTCATAAGAAGGAAGAGTTCAGCCTATGGTTTTAGAAGTGAACCATAAAAGTCCAGAACTAATATATTCAGAAAAAGTTACTAAGATGAGCTTGTACAAGCTTTTGACAGTTTTTGGCTTCTCCTTTATACTAAACCCATGACTTTGCAGTTGCTAGCCAAAGCATTTTCCAGCATTTGTTTTTGGGCCTTGATCTACATTCATTGAGATCATTAGTGGAAGGCAAACGAGAACTAGAGTGACTCAATACCCCTCGACCAAGAAACAATTCTGGTACAAATTTAAATACTATAACAAATATAAAACAAACAGAATTAAGTAGCAATAATTTTGAACTTTGGTTTGAAGCATCATTGTTTTCTCCTCAAAGGCTAAGCTGCTCGGACTCTCCCAAAATGTCTCCGGGTGCGTGTCGGATCCTCCAAAAGTAGTGCACTTTGGAGGATCCGACACGGTGCGGTGGCATTTTGGAGCGTCCATGAAACATAGCTCAACGGCGATAGACAAGTAATTTTAATCGGCTACCAGCATTATGCCATGTTCATATGTCATGGTGTTCTGAATTTCCATACTAGGAACGAATCACCACCCTCCTACCCCCCTAAAAACAGATAGAGCTAAACTATCTGAATCCTTAACACAGCATATTACATTAAACATACACGAAAAGTAGCGGAAAAAAGAAGAAAAGAACCCGAGTTTTACCACAAAAAGCAAAAGAACATAAAACTAAAAAGAAAAACACTGAAAAATGCACATGTTTGCTAATTCATTAGGAAAAGCCTGCTTAGAGCTTACCTCCTCTGGAGTCCACTGACTGGAACGTCTCTTAGGACCACTCGTCCTCCTGCAACATTAGCAAGAAATAATAAAAAATTCCGCAAACTTTTTGAAGTGCACTTTTCGGAAGTTCAAAATGACAACAGAAAGGGTGTGAATATAATAATCCTCTCAAAGCTCACAATCAAGTATAACTTTCAATACAGTTCAAATTATTTCATGGCAAGTATAGAACAAGTTAACTGAACTGACTAGTAATATTCAAGAAAATAGATAGATCATCGAATGTCCCCAAACATCCAAACTAGACAGCCAATATTTGAGAAGAACTACCAACCTTTAACGGATCTCATGAAGCACCAGAATTCCTAGTGTACTTTGTCAAAGATTAGCAAAGTGTATTATAGCAGAGCAAAAAGGTTGTGTTACCTTGACCCTTAAATTGAACATTAGGAAGTCATTTTTGTCATCGAAAATTATAGATACTAATGAAAATTATATCTTGTCTGAACATATGTTACAGAGGTAACACAACAAACTTATTCTGGCTTCTTCTCCTACATCTCCAATCTACTTTTTTTAAGCATCTCTGATTTCTAGCTACCTAGGAAAAGTCAAAGAAAGTCAATGTGACTTGGTGAATTACCCGTGCGAAGGCTGAACTCTTTGCAGACTACTGATATCATCTGAAGGCGTCGTGCTGGTTTTATCACTTTCCATGGTCGCTTGAGACAAAGGCAAATCTGGATAATCCAATATCCAAAGGTCGAAAACTCTCTCCAAAATGTCTTCCCAAATTCATTATGTGTCACACCTTAAGATGTAAGAGATCCTACCTGATCTAATGACATAATAAGGTGAACTGTTAAAGCACAACAGATAACGTGATAGTTGCTATGAAGCTGATATAACAAAGCATGAAATAAGAACATTTGTAGAATTTCCTTGGAGGAAAAATGAGAGAGGAAAATAATATGTTATTCCATCAATTAATATGCCAGAACTGCTTTGTCATGAATCTACCAGATATGATAAATTCAAGCATTACGATGGTTTCATACGAAGCTAAATTTTTAGAGTCAGTTGCTCTGATGGTAAGCACCCTCCACTTCCAACCAAGAGGTTGTGAGTTCGAGTCACCCCAAGAGTAAGGTGGGGAGTTCTTGGAGGGAAGGATGCCGGGGGTCTATTGGAAACAGCCTCTCTACCCCAGGGTAGGGGTAAGGTCTGCGTACACACTACCCTCCCCAGACCCCACTAGTGGGATTATACTGGGTTGTTGTTGTTGTTGTAACCTGGATTACCAAAAAAACTTAAACAAAACAATGAAAGTCCTTATTCCTAGCACCAGAAAGTAGTCTATGCAATGAATTTTTTTTCTGAAAATTCAGAACTAAAGCCAAAAGATACTTTTAGCCTCTGATTATGCACATGTGTAAACATTTTCAATTTAACAGAAACACGAATCACCATTTATCCATCCCTTTCCTGCTCATCTATTGATCAGAAAACCTTAAGTTTGTGTACTGAAAAACTACAAGGCAGAATCAAGCAAGCAGAATATATAAAATACAAGAACATTCTGGAGCAAATTAGCGTCCTCTAAATACTAGCTAAATATTTAAAATGAACTCTCATAAATTACAACAAAAGGTCATAAGTAAACCAGGAAAACTACTTAATCGCTGGTCTCTACATCTAAATGCAAGCAACACAAAGGCTCCTTTTTCCAATAATCAAGAGCTAGCACCAAACAAGAAACTATTCATCCCCTGTCACAGAACCATGTGGATAAAATTTGCATGAATAAGAAATCACAAGGCACAAGTCAGCTGTACAGAATTTTGCAAATATTCTGAGTCATCTGAACACTAGTATGTGAAAAACCCCAATTGAGCCGGCATATTTGATCTAAGACACAAGAAAAAGAATCTCATGGTGCACCAAAAACTAACTAACAATAATAGATCATCCCGTACATGTATAAAAGTTAATTTTTCATCACTCAAAAACTCTGCTATTTCTCTTCTTTCACAGGATTCACATGTTGGCAACGGGGCAATGTCTCGTCCCAGCATCTTCTCTTCCTTCTTCTAAAGACCCAACTATGTAGGATGTCCTTTCACTGTACAGGCTACAACCAGAACCAGTTCAATTCAATTCATCACATCTTTGTTTAAACATCTACACAAAGAGCACTAGCTAACATATGTAATCTTTCTCTTCCTCAAGTTCTCAATGTTTGAGTCGCTCCCCTTACTACCATGCAAACGAGGAAGTTCATCTGCGCGGACTAGGAATTCAAACTGAAACATGCGGGAAGCCCAACTCCTCCCTCACAAAAAGCCTATGGTAATAAAATTTAGTTACAATGTGTAATCACTTCTCAACCCCCTAGTGAGTATCTTTTTTTGTTTGTAGAGCGTTTTCACCAATCTCACAAAATGTCTATAATGAGATAAAGATTATGGACTTGGGATCAATAAAATATTAAAAATTGAAGTTTAATGAAACTAAGTAAAAATGATAATTTTAAATCTATAAATTTCCCCATTGACTAGGTAACACTCTTTCCGCGTCCCAACTAATATTGACATTTCATCCTTTTTTTTCCTCTTCTGATAATAAACTTAAAATCTTACCTTCATATGCCACTACTACAACAAAGTAAAGCCATCTTTCTTAAAAAGTTAATATTGCTGCATTCTTCTTAGCTCAAAGCTGAAAAAGATGAACAACTAATACTGTCATCATCAGAACCACCAATGTTCCAAACACATTTGTATCCATTTTTTATTTTATAGGACGATTGCACTAAAGCTTTCTGTTGATGATAATGATATATTGTCTCTTTTTTCTTCGTCTTCTTGAGACGAGGGTCTTTCGGAAACAACCTCTCTACTCTCTCGGGGTAGGGATAAGTCCTGCTTACACACTACCCTCCTCAGACCCCACTAGTGGAATTTTACTGGGTCGTTGTTGTTGTTGTTGTTGTTGTTGACGATTGCACTAAGCCGAAGACTAACGTAAAACTAGTTTGATCATAAATGAATCCACTAAATGGTGAATTCGTCGGGATATGAAATGGACATGAATAGAGTGGAATTGATAAAAGAAATTAAGCTCTATGAATTGACTTTGTAAAAAATATTTACACAATCAGGTAAAAATTTGCAATTGAGGCTTAAGGTGATCGATTTGATCTGATGGGTAAGTAAAATTAGAACATTCAAATTTGAGACAGAAAGACAGAAAAGAAATTACATATATGAGACACTAAGCTAAATGAACAAAAAGCACAAAAATTTAATCCATCAACAGAAAACCCATACACAGAAAATTAAAACACTTAATTAAACTAAAATCAGATCACTTCACTAGGTATTATTTAATTCAATCACAAACTCAAATTAGGATTCAAGAGGCAAATTTTATATGAAAAGTACAACGATTTGACCTCTTTTTTCAAGAATGCAAGAAATCATCAATAATAATTCGAACTACAATGATAAAGCAATTAACTTTCAATCAAAAACACCAAGCAGATATACTGAGAGGAACATTTAAAAAGGTGTACTCACCAATGGTACGATGAACTCGGTGAACATTAGAGAGACAATGTGTGTGTGTGTGAGAGAGAGAGAGAGAGAGAGAGAGAGAGAGAGAGAGATAAATGGTCATAGGAATTCAAATTGTTAGGAGTTAGGACTTAGGACCGGTTGACAGTAAATTTTTTGTAGACGAGTTAATCTCAGCCGTTTGATTGTTTTCTATTTTGGTAACTTTTTTCAAAAATTTCAAGTGCAACGGTAAGTTCTACTTGCTACCGCTTTTATGGGTCTTTTTTTTCTCTTTTTCTTTTGAAGGAAAATGATCTAATTTTTGGTTTAAATACGAATATTGATTTCTTAATTGTTTAGAGAAATCAAAAATCTATCTATATCTATATTCTATTCTATATTATATTAAAAGGAGAGCAGTGAAGCATGTGGTTAAGCCAAGTGGCAAGCTAAAATGAAGCCACTTGGCAATTTTAAGACAACATTAAAAATTTAAATTATAAATGGAAACATATTTAATGGAAATGGTTTAATGAATATTATACATAATCTAAATAGATCTTAGAAAAATATAATTTATATATCTATATTTATATTTATATTTATATTTATATTTATATTTATATTTGTATTTATATTTATATCTATATGTATATTTATATCTATATATTGATCTAGCCATAGATTTTCTTCTATGTTAGCTAGAAATATGGAGATAAAAATTAATTAAAAAATATAATAAAAAATAAAAAAAATATATAAGAATACGTAATTTGAGATAACCTATGACTATTTATATTTTGGAGTAAGTTAAAATATAAATAAAACTAAAATTAACTTAAGATGTTAAAGATTTATTGAGTTTGAAATTAAAACAATTCAAGCAGCAAAATAAGATCTTACATAAAGTATACAAATTATCTATAAGTTAAGAAAAAATTAAATAATCAGTAAAAACTATTTTAATAACAAGAATAATAAAGTCATATTAATATTGATAAATCGAGCAAAGAAATATTTTATACGTAAAATATTACAACGTTTAGATATAATGTGTCCAAATAATTAAGAAAATATTTTTGTATGATTAATATTTGATTTGAGTGCAGTCAGTTTAAGTTTGAAAGCAATTTAAAAAATAGAATGATAAAAATTATTTGAGTTTGAGAAGAGAAGGTTATTTAATTTTATCTATATTATATTAGAATGAGTGTGGTAGAAATCTATATCTATACTATATTAAAAGCACGAAGGCCTTTAGCGAAATGTCGTTCGCCTTTTTTATCCTTTAAAACATGTAGTTCACGTTGGACAAAATAGTAATTTGAGTATTTTATTAATATTTAGGTATAATTTTTTAATTAATTTCCTACAATTTAGTAATAGTCATTTATTGTTAATAGAATTTTGCCTAAACGTTCACTACACGCTAGTAAAGTTAGTCTTTCTATTTCCATTTATACTTTGGAGTACTAAATTTCTCCATTCTCCTTCTAATTAGGTTTAAGAGACTTCTTTTTGTATTTAATACGATTTTGCCTAAACTAGAAAAGTTTGTCGTTCAACTGCATTTATAATGCATTATTAAAATTTCCCTTTTAAATTTTTAAGCTTAGGAGATTTTTCTGTAATTAATAA